>NC_026002.2:19187323-19207707 GCF_000442705.2 Elaeis guineensis
GGGAAAGAAAATCCTTATTATGTAGCCCAACTACCGATGAAATCTTTTTTATCCAAAAATTTATCAAATGCTATTTTTTATTTTTTATTTTTTGATAAATATTATTTTATTTTTATTTAAAAAATAATTTTGACTAACCAAAATCAGTCAACAAATAATGGCTAAGAGATCGAGAGAGTCAGCAAATGTAAATAGTTCGGTTTTTGATGACAGCAAAACGATAGAGAAGAACAAAAATAAAACGGGACAATTGAAGGTGAGCATGGGGAGTGTGGGCGATGCCCATGCTGGCATCGACCCTCTACCTCACGAGCACTTTCTTCATAACTTGTACCACGGACCTCTTTTGGATAGCCCTCATCAGAAAAGAAAAGGAAAGGAAGGGAAAGGGAGAGAAGAGGGGACATAATGTTGTTTGGATAGATCTTATAAGGGAAAGGAAAAGAGAAAAAGGATAGGTATTTTAAATCAAAAAGATCATTATATCTTAGCTTTATTTGAAAATTTATGGGCATGTTTGTTCTTTATTTGTCTCTTGTGCCTTTCCTTACCAATTCTTTCAAATTGAAGGAATTAGAAAACTAGTTCAATGGAGGAAAAGAGAATGAGAGGGTACCCTTCCTTTCTTTCTCCCTCCCATAAAAATTAATATCCAAATGAGGAAAAGGGAATCTCTCCCTTTTCTTTCCCTTCAACCCCTCGATCCAAATAAAGCATTAGTTCTTTCAATCTCTAATATGATGTTTATCTTTCATCATAACATTTATAGCCTGGCAACATATTTCCGGTCTTCTATACATATGCATCGTTTATCGTCAAATTTACTTATATCACTTACATACGTACTAAAATACTTCAGGGAACAACGATTATGAAATTCTTAATTTAATCCACACCTGACGGTGAAGAATTAGATTAGATGGAAGATTTTTTTTAATAAATATAAGCAATTCCTTCTTATGAAGGGTTAAAATCTCAATTAACAGAAGATTTTGTGTACTAAAATTTCTATCACGTCTTCCGTTCATGTCTTCTAATCCGATGCTTCTTTGTCCTCCACTGATCAAATCCAAGCCATTATTCACGTGATGTTTCTTACAGTCTTCACTGTAAACGGTTAGTTCTCCGTCGTGTTTACGTTTCTCTGTTCATTTCGAAGTCTTAGGCTGTCTTTAATTCCATTGTCCTTGTATCTGTAGAAATGGGACGACTTATTGAGATCCTATCTTTTAATGCCGTTTTTGTTTCTCCCTCTTTACAGTTTGTCTCAACAATTGCCAGCCTTGAAGATTATTAGAAACTATATTTCATATTGTCTCCCTAAATCCTTCAATAGTACATGACGAAGTCGAGCATGTCAGGGTCTATTGCATCATCCTGGCTCTGTCGAAGCGAACCTTGATGGTTCTTGGAAAGACAATGGTGATGCAGGGGCTGGCTATGTCACTAGAGATTGTAATGGTTTAATTCTTCTTGCTGGAGCTGCACATCTCAATGATTGATCAATCCCCATGGAGTAGAGGGAGATCCTTATTCAGTAAGATGCTCAATTAACAAGCCAACTTCAATATGAACAACAATATTTAGGTGATATTAAGGACCACAGCATACGGCTCTGAGTTGCTGGTGTATGCCGGGAAGCAAATTATGCGGCAAATCCAAACAAAGACAAATAAAGAGACTTTTCATTTAGATCATCACAACTTGGCATTTGTGACCATGAGAGCAATGTAACCATGCAGCAGAAATAGAAAGAAGAAAAGAAAACAAATACCTACCACCAACTTACACTGCCGGCTTTTTATACATGCATTATTATACTCCTGGCATCTGAATCATAATTCAAGAGCACGATAACAGCCGCATATTTATAGGATTGACTGTACAAATATGCAAAGCATTCAACTTATCAATGATTCAACAGCATTTGGTAATATTATAATGCATGGATAGGCACTAATGATATCAAAACAAACTATTACATGTACATCCTATACATTCCACCAACAATTATAATACGGTCCGTTGTTCAAATTACAACTTCTAGTATTTAAGTTATGTATACATAATCCTCGCACAACACTTTAATATAGCAAGCTGACTCATTTATCATAACTGTAATGATGGCTTTGCCTATATTTGCTCTCCTCAGGAGTTGATACATGCTTAGTCTTTGATTTTTGGATCTGAAAAAAAGATAAGATAACGGGCTTCATAACACATTAAATAAGTAAATAACAAAATCTACTTTATGCAATTGGTGGGTCACAACACAATCCAGTTCGAACTCATATTATAGTTAGGTTGAGAGTAAGATGACAGGCACACATATACATATATACATACATACACACATATATATATATATATAATTAAATATTTTTTTTATAATATTATTTTAAATTTTATAACCAAACATGTAACAAATATAATTTTACATGTTTGATCTTATTATGATAATTCAAACCATACAGCTAATCAAAGAAATACCATGATAAGTCAAATTTCATATAATTATGAAATTTTATATATAATTTATTTTGAAATTATAGTAATGATTTGTATGATTAATTTAATCTCAATATTATAAAATATAAAATATTACTTACCTTGCAGATGTTACAACCAGGTAGTATAATCATCTCACGGGAATCCTCCGAACCCTAATAATTCAAAACCGCAAATATATCGAATCAATGCTAACATTTTAAAATAATTATAAAAAATAATTTCTGAACTATTATTATTATTATGGGGTAACGGGCCACTAATTCTAGTCTATTTCTCTCTTCAAGGTGACCGTAGAAGCCTCTCTCGGCCAGACCGGAGGGTAACAGATTCATAGAGAGGGAAAATCAAAGAGCGAGGGAGAGGGGTGGAAAAAGGCGCGGCAGCCCTTCACCAGAGGCACACACGGACAATGGAAGAGGACGCGAAGATAGGTGGGAGAGAAGGGAGAGGGAGATGAGAGAAATAAGACGGTGGAGGAGGAGGGGAGCGAGAGAGCAGAGGGCGGAGGGCGGAGGAGGGAGGGGAATCGGTGCACGTGAGTGGAGGGGGAGCGTGAGAGGCGATGGTGGTGGGTCGTCTAGGCGTGCGGGTGGCAGGTGGAAGAGAGGAGAGGAATTGGCCAAGAAGCGGCGAGACAGGGAGCTCGTGAGATGAGACGGGAGATGGGGTGCTGTTCGCATGGGAAACAGGAGAAACGAGGATGCGGTCTCTGATTTCACGGGCCGTGATCCGAGGTGGGCCTGGGCCATGGCTCAGATATTACATACAGTAATTCTTTGCGCACCGGTGGTGTAGAAAATCCAACCAGAGTACACCGTCTCATCTGATTGATCTATATAGTTATTATTTTTTAATATATATTTAATATTTTATAAATTATTTTTTATATGACAAAAATATCTTGATCTCGAATGTCATATTTTGACTTCGAATGTCATAATTTTTTTCCAAAGAACAAAGATATTTTCATCATTCAAAATTTTCTATAACAAAAATATTTTTTTTTTGTAAAAACTTATGGCATCGAGGTCATATTTTACCTCGAATGTCATAATATCATCTCGGATGTCATATAGAAAGAGTATTTTTGTCTAACCACTTTTCAATATGCATTTAACATCCGCTGGTCAGTTTTTTCATTTAAAAATTTTAAATAACAAAAAATTACTGTACTGTCAAAAAATTATGATATCTGGTGTGAATATTATGATACCTTACAGATCGAATGCCATAATTTCTTACAAAAAATAGAGATATTTTCGTGATATAAAATTTTTAAATGAAAAAATCGATCTGTAAGCATTAAATATGGTTGGAAAGCGAAGACTACGTGAGTCAATCGAACGAGACGGTGTACTCTATATCAGATTTTCTGCATCATCTGCAGTGCAGAAAGAATTTCTTTACCTATATGATATTACTTGTGAGAAATTTTTTGTATGGTATAGATGATGCTGTGCATCATCTATGATGATTGGTTCACACATAGAATCCGAGTGTGACGCATGAAAAAAAAAAATTTTTCACTGACTCTTCGTGAAACTCAATCATCACGGATGGTATGTACTGTTCTGCATCATCCCCGGTGCACAAAGAATTTTGCTAGTACTCACATATCCCATGCAAACAAGAGTAAGTAGCCCACCTATTGGGACGCGGGGGCGGGGGCGGGGGCGGGGGCGGGGGTGGGGGTGGGGGTGTGATGGAATTGAAAACATCAGCCACTGCATCCGGATCGGATTGGCTGATCAGCTTCTGCTTAACCTCCCGTATATAGTCAGCGGCCTGGCGGTCAATGCTGTCGCCATCGTCGGGCTCCGCTACGTAGTCTTGGAAATGGCTCACACGCTCCACCCGCAGCATGGGCGTGGTCGGCTCCCGCGGCAGCGACGGAGAAGCCTCGATGGGCGCATCTCTGGCGATGCGGCCGGAAGGTGAGCCGAGAGTCATCTTGGCGATGACGAAGGAGGAGTCCTTGACGAGTTTGACGGCCATGAGGGCGAACTTATCGCAAATGGACTGGTTCTTGCGCTTGGCGCCTTTGCCCATGGGGCATTTTAAGGTCTCTCGAGTGGGATGGACGTCCGGGGGGATTGGGGTGTGGTTTGACATACATGATCATGAGGGAGGATATATATAGAGTGATGGCCCTATTGATCAAGGCAGGGAATTGTTCCTTGATGCTGATGCAGCTGTCCCGCGCCAAGGCTTAAAGTGTAAGGGTCGCGTGATGCCACAGCCAGGTAATTAATTTCTGCGGCCTCCTTCAAATTATAAACTTTAACGCGGAATTGAAAAGAAGAGTCCATCTGATTGGAAAAATTATAGACATGACAGTCTACCGCGTGCGTCTTGGATCATCCAATTAAAAATCATTACATTATCTAAAAAAAACTCCTTCGATTCAAAACAGCAGAAATTATCAGCTTGTTAAACATGATTTATATTGAACCCTTTTTCATTCAAAATTCTTGACTAAGTTTGAATAACAGTGAGTCTTTTTCCAACAATGAATGAATGGTTTGGTAATTTTTTATTGAATAGTCCTGAGATATATGTGGTGGTAGAATGATTTTAATTTATAATTTTTCCGTCTTACGTAGCTCTTTGTTGCGTCATCTAAAGCAAATCGCCTTTGCACACTCTTGATAGGGATGTCTTAACCTTGGAGAGCAATTAAAGAATAATCTAAAGCAATCCAACCAAAGACGGTCTTGAAAAGATCCTTCTTAGTGCGGGTTTTGACGCGATGTGCGCGCATACAGGTGGCAGCAACACACACTTTCCTTCTTTCTTGATTCCAAAGTTTCCATCCGTCAATAACATTTCACTTGTACGGGTTTGTTGGTGCCCTAATTAGGTTGCTGATGAAGTCTTGGTGATTATGTTAAAGCCTATAGATGATTGTACGCTAAGGATCATGATTTAACTTCATGATGATCGAGCTTCAGGACAACTAAGCGATTCATAGACCACACTACTTCAATCTGTTATGAAGCAGATTTTATAGGTTGCGGAAGAGAATGAGAAGTTTAAAGGCTGGCAGAACTTCCAATTAAAAAAGAAAGGTGATCGTCACAAAGAAGCATGACCTCTTCTACTGGAATTCAATGGGACACAAATATTGTTGTATATCAAAGACCAGAAAGAGTGCAGGTCTCGAGATTGCACATAATTGTAGGGTATAAATGTGTAGCATATACAGGATGGTGAGATTTTAATGGCCAAAATTAATCTAATATTATCTTTATCTTCGGTAGCTTAGGACCCGATCAAACTTTAGCCAATAATGGAGAGCCACATCGTACAGTAGAAGT
The DNA here is from genome assembly GCF_000442705.2 of Elaeis guineensis. Taxonomy (NCBI): domain Eukaryota; kingdom Viridiplantae; phylum Streptophyta; class Magnoliopsida; order Arecales; family Arecaceae; genus Elaeis; species Elaeis guineensis. The sequence goes on from NC_026002.2 coordinate 19,193,152, forward strand.
GATTTGAGTGTCCATGTAGCATTACTCAAGTAATGTGAAAGCATGTATTAAAAAGAAAAAGTGATGCGAAAGAAGTGGACATTCCATGGAAGAACCTTGCCATTTTCTATAATTACGTGATTCGCACTCTGATCTTGTTTTTTTTTTTTTTTTTTTTGGCCTTTTTTCTTTTGATATAAAAAGGAGACTACTGTGCATATAGCACAATGGTCAACAAACTTTAAAAAAGAGCACTGCTGCTGATCCTCTGATCTCGTGCTTTGTAGATAACTTGTCGAATGAATGACGTTTTGCAGCCTGTGGACTCGTGCTTTGGCACATTGGACGTTGACCTGAATGGGATTGAACTCTGCAAGAACGCGGAAGGTGGATGGATTCCATAACTTTGGGATCGAACGAAGTAGTCTTTATTCTTCTTAAGCATTCGGGAGGTTGGATTAACTTTGCGGCGCCCGTGTACGCTTTATGTGCATGTCTCGCACTCCTCCTACAAAAGAATCGAGACTAATAACAACATATCCCGATTAAAGAAAGTAGAGAATCTCGACAACTGGTTTTCACAAATCATTCATAAACACCAACAGGCTAACAAGCTATATTGTCAATTGGAGGACAATGACCGCCATGAGCAAATCTTCTTTAAGCCAAAAATTGGAAGCATTGAGCATAAGAGTAACATAATGGAAGCCTTCCTATTAGCAGACCAGGTGCAACTTAGTTGCAAGTCATAACACCTCGTATGTACGTCCTGCTCCACCCATCAGTGGCCAACCATTTCGATATTTGATAGTGGATCCTACTCGTCCATGGTGTGGAAGTCCCCTTTGACCGCTTCATCAAGACGATTCCGATCAATCTGGATAAGTTTCGACTGTGCAACCTATCAAGGTCTTTACATCTGATGGATAGAGATATATCCCAGGTCACGCTATCCAATCTGCCACTTCAATTTTCTGTCATGCCACTTGGGATGTCGACAGGATGGCTCCTGGTTGTAATTTTTATACAATTATTAGACCATGCAATTATGGGGCCTTTACATTTGGTCCAAACCAACCCGTTAACATACCCAAATCCCATGCAGTAAATCTAAATTGTTCAGGACATCTGCTTTATCTTCTTGTTGGGATTTTCAGAATGAGAGAATTCACCATTAAGTTTTATAATACCGATGTAAAACGCATACTTTCTGTGATAGATTAGAACATGCGATTGAGATCGGCCTCTCGCTTTCCAAGTAGGAGATGGATTCTAAGTCAATAGCCTACTGGGTACACTATTTCAACAATATTTTTGATGCACATGCCACGTTAGTTTTAAGAGATCAAATAGGCTAGAGAATGAAGAATAATTTAGCTCTACACTTGGAGGAGTATATCTGTCCTTCTACTTTTAATGTCGATATTTTCAAATGATTGGAATACAATCATGCCTGTTGCGGCCAATCCCCTCATCGCCTAATCGTCGGAAACGAGCACCTGCAAGAGAAGTCCACACTAACTGGAGATGCCTCCGACGGAGATCCTCCGACGGTCAAGTCAGAGAGGAGACTAGGCAACAGTAGAAAAGAATCAGGGAAACTCAGCGAGAGAGAGGGTGAGAACTAGAGAGAGTGAGTCCAGGAGCTTCGAAAGAACCTCTCCACAGCACTGTTGCCTTCTCCGTTTTATAGTAGAACGCGACGTGGTGCCGTCATTAATGGCGCAGACAACTGGGGGAGTTGTCAAATTGCCGGAGGCTGTCAGAGTCGCCGCGAACTGTCAAGTCGCCGTGAATTGGCAAATCGCTGAGATTAATCTATGTCCTTAGCAGGACAATGTCCCAGGATGGCTATGCCGCATGCCTTTGTCATGACGGCGGCCCTCAGCAGTCGTACGGCGTTTGGGGGAGCCGACCGGCCATACGTCGGTATTTGGTTGTGGGATGTCGGGTGAAGATCCGGGGACCCTCCGACGGTCAGTCTGGTGCATTGCGGGAGTCGGAGATCGGGCTCCGTCGTTCGGCCAGTCGGGAACGGAAAGGGTCTGCCCGACCGACATACCATCGGTCGGACGGTGTTGGCAATCGTCGGTCGGTACGGTCGGTAGAGTCGGGCGTCGGTCAGGCGGGCCCGATGGTGAGTCGGCGTGAGAGGGACCGGTCGGTATATCCCAACAGTTGCCCCCCCACTCCTGAGTCGGATGTCGTGCTGGCCAGCATTCTTGCGTGGGCGGCGGCTTCGGGCGAAAGGAGTGGATATCCATCGCATCATGCTTCGACTCTGGTGACCGTACCAATGATCGGTCCGGCGCCAGACATCTTATGGGTGTCAGGCGTCCTATCGGTGTCAGACATCCTATCGGGAACAAAAACCGCCGTTTCCGCCGTCTCTTCGGGAACGCAAACCGTCACGATTTTTCCGCCACGTGGCAGGGGGCATTGGGCCGAATCCGTTCAGGCGGATGGAGGCGACGTGGCTTGATCTGGGGTAGGTACGTCGAATCGTCGGACCGAGAAAAGGCCCAGATGCTGCCACGTGTCACGATCTGGGAGATCCTCGTTGGGCGTGCTCTCATCCCGACCGTCGAGGGGCACTATATATATAGAGTCACCTGCATCCAAAACTCTACTTTTCAAACCTGTTGCCGAGGCTCTGGCCGAGCGGTCCCTAGCCTCAGGTAGTTATCCCCGCCTCCTTCCTTAGAGAGTTTTCCGGGAGCCTCCACCTTTGTCTTCCCGTTTTCCTTTTGCTTCCTTGGAATTTTTTTTCTCCTTCTTCTTCTTTATTCTTCGATCTCGGTTCTAGCATCATGGCTAGAACCTCCCCACGAGGGAGTCGGTCGGAGAATCCGATCGATGATTCTCCATCAACCCCGGAGGTGGAGGTCTCTTCACTTTCGGGGTTGAACGTCGATCGGCTTTGGGAGCAGTACAGCATCCCAGAGCAGTTTCGGCTGTTCGCCCCTGGGACCGACGGTCGGGTTAACAACCTGCCCCCGGGCCAGATGGCTTTCTACGTCGAGGACCTCCGAGCCGGTCTTCGCTTTTCGATTTCGAAGTTTGTCCGGAACGTGCTGGACTACTATGGATTCTGTCCGGCGCAGCTTGCACCGAACTCGATTCGACTGGTAGTCAGCTTTGCCTTGTTGTGTCATCTTTTGCCGACCAATCCTCGTATTTTCCTCTTTCGAGCTTTCTTCGTTCTCCGACCCCACTCTAAAGCCCGAGGATGGTGGTTTTTCAATCCTCGAAAGGGTTTTTCCTTCATCACTGATCTTCCGTCGTCAATCCATGGATGAAAGAACCAGTTCTTCTTTGTTTCTTCTCCAGTTCCTTGGGGGTTCCCTTCCCGCTGGGGGACCCCCGAACTCAACCAAATGAGAATAGTCGGGTGGAGAACGGAGATCGAGAGGACTTCCACCGTTTGAAGGATATTTCGGTGTCGAAGCAGAGGGAGCTCGTCACCGAGCAAGCCCTGTATGACGCCGGTCTGAGCTCGGTTCCTCGCCTAGGTCTGTTTTTCTTCTCTTTTCTTTTTTTTTTGTGCTGATCCTCTATCGAAATTACAGACATGCTGCCGAAGGTGAGGTTGACGGAAGCCGACTTTCGACAACATGCGATGCGGAAGAGGCCGGTGCATGGAGCCGAACCATCGCGGCCTCCCAAGAGGCCTCAAGTAGCACCGTCGAGCGAGCCGACGGTTGCGGGAGTGAAGCCCGACTCCGAACGGGCGTCAGACCGGGAGCTGATCATCGCGCTGTCAGTGCCGACAGTGCCCACTGAAGCCCTGTCCGAGGAACGGGCGGCCGAGGGAGCGGCCCCATCCGAGGGACAGGCGATCGAGGAAGCGATCGAAGATATGCCGGCCGCACAGTTGACGGGAGAGGTTCGGGCAGAGACACGCGAGCCCGAACGATCTGTGTCAGTGGCTGTCGCGGTCTCGGGAGGGACCCAGTCGGGCTCGAGCCTCCCCTCTCTTTCTGATGTCAGGGCCTGGGTGTCCGAACGAGGGAAGGCCCCGATGGCGCCAGGCGATGACAGGAGGTCGGCCGGCCGCGGTGCATCGTCTGACACCCCACTTTCTGAAGGAGCGTCGGCCCTGGTCAACCACGACTTGGTCAGGAGGTTATGCCAGGCGGTTATCCTTCCGGCCGACCATGAGGTCATGAAGAATCAGTAGGTATCCGACATGCTTTCCTTCTTCTGCCCGACCATGATCCGGGTAAGTCTCTCTCCTTTACTTTTCATTTTAGTCGTCGTTTTTTATAAGTTCGATCTTCTGATGGTCAGTCTTATTGTTTGCAGCTGATTTACAACATATCCGAGCTGGAAGTCGGATATCGGAGGTTCGGTGATCTCCGGACGGTGTGGAAAGATAAGGCCATGGCCGTCGAGGCCGATAAGGCGGTAATGGTCGACCAGCTGAAGCAGTCGATCGACCGTGAGGCCCGACTTGAAGAGAAGATCTCCCGCCTTATCGAGGAGGTCTCCCGCCTTACCGATGCCCTAGCCACCTCGGGGACCGAGCTGCAGTCGGCTCGTGAGGAAGCCAAGCGGAAGTCCCACACTGTTCGTCGGCTGCGTCGCGAGCGGGACGACTCCGTTGGGGAACTCAAAGCCGAACGCGAGCAGCTCCGGATAAGTTTGGGGAATCTCGCCAAGGCCGAAGAAAATTTGTCCTCCGCTCAAGCCGACGCAGACATAGCGAGGGCAGAGGCAGAGTCGGCGAAAGAGGCCATAGGTCAGGCCGTGAAGGACTTTCGCGGCTCCGACAAATATCGGGAGGAACTCTTGGAGAGCGATTTCCTCTCGTACCGAATGGGGTACGAGGACGTCCGGGAAGCAGTCCAGAGTCTGTATCCGAAGCTCGATCTCAGTAGCATCATTCCCCCAGAGTCGGAGGGCCAAGCCACGAGAGAGGTGGCCGATTCATCGTCAGGAGATCGCACTGCCGTGGAGGAGGCCGACGTAGACCAAGCTGTCGAAGGCGAGGCGGCTCCGACCCCCGATGCTACCTCGGCCCGAGCGGATACACCGACCGCCCTCGGACTTCTCCCGGTAGAGGAAGCCGACTCCGGCGAGTAGTCAGAGCATGTTTTGTTTTTGTTTTTGTTTAGTGTACTTGTAATCGGGCTTCGGCCCAATTTTGTAAACTCAGTTCAAGTTTGAATGAAATTAAAAAAAATTTCAACTCTTCTTTCTTTTATGTATCTGAAATGTATCTTGGAATGCATGTTTCGCCGAAACGTCCTCGGGTGTATAAGTCGTAGGCCCGACGTACCTAGCTAGGATGTTCGGTAGGATCTCAGGTAATGATCCAGAATAGTCGGCAGCGTGCGCCATGGTAAAGGCAGGGCGAGCTCCGATTTTAGATCGGCCTCCCGACTGTCGTATGACCCGACAGTCGAGAGCTTAAGTCGAGCGCCCGTTATCCAGACCTAAGTCGGACATGTTCGTCGAGTCGGGCGTCGTTCGTCCTTCGGGCGTAGCTCTTTGACCCGATCATCTTGTAGAGTCCGATAGTTGAATAGTGTCCGACGCATTTAGTTGATGACAGGTCGGTCATCCATTACCCGATTCATTGTCGGACGTATGCGTCGTGACGTGTGATAAATGGTGATAAGCCGAATATCCTTCGACCGGTCGTGACCTGATCAGTATGTCGCAAACGCGACGTTGATCGCGTTGGCATTTTGCCTTTCTTGGCCGGAGCCAAGTCGGCAAGTTAGCCAGTCGCCTTGCTCAGGAGCTGGCTGCGGAAGGGGCGTGGCTTCAACTTAGGGGGGTTTTTTTTTCATCGCCATCGCCGGCCTTCCACCGACGTAGATATGTCGGTCAGCGTAAGAGTCTGACGCACCGTCGGTGATTGGGCTGCAGATTCCCAATGGAATGTTGGGCCTAAGTCGTGGCGTCGGGGCTCGTACTACTAGCGAGCACCGACGCATAGTTGGAGGGCTGAGATTCTAGACTCCGAAGTTCTAAAGCTGAGTTTGCATTCCGAACAAGGGCGCACAGAGTTTACTGGTAGTACAACCTCAGATTATCGGTATTCCAAGTCCGGGGAACAATGCTTCCTTCTAGAGTCTTCAGGCGGTAAGCTCCCAGCCTGTAGGTGTCTGCTATCTTGTAGGGTCCTTCCCAGTTCGGAGCTAACTTTTCTTGGTCTAGAGGCTTCGAAACTTCTGTCTTTCTTAAGACCAAGTCCCCAGGCCTGAAAAGCTTCGACTTAACCTTAGCGTTATAGTATCGGGCCACTCTCTGTCGGTAGGAAGCCATGCGGAGTTGAGCCTCGCATCGGAGTTCGGGTAGGAGGTCCAGGTCGGCTCTCTGATACTCGGAGTTGCCCGGCTCGCGGTACTGCTCGACTCTAGTTGATGGTAGCCCGATCTCGAGCGGGATCATCGCCTCCGTCCCATAGGCCAAGCTGAAAGGAGAGATTCCCCGATCGGGACACGGGGTGTCGTTCGGTATGCCCATAGGATAGAATTCAATTTTTCGACCCAAAGGCATTTGGCTTCATTCAGTCGAGTCTTTAGTCCATGCAGAATAGTCTGGTTGGTCACCTCGACCTCACCGTTGGACCGTGGGTGCCCGACCGAGGTCAGTCGGTGCGTGATATGAAATCTTGCATAGAACTCTCGAAAGTCTCGATTGTCGAATTATCGTCCATTGTCGGTGATAATAATGTGCGGTAGTCCGAACCTAAAGATGATAGACTTCTGGACAAAGTCTTCCATCTTCCGCTGGGTGATCTGTGCCAGAGGTTCGGCTTCTACCCACTTAGTGAAGTAGTCGATTGCGATGACTATGAACTTTCTTTGGCCAGATGTCGGAGGAAAATGACCGAGTATGTCGATCCTCCACTGAGCGAAGGGCCACGGGATGACAATAGGAGTGATTTGGTTGGCTGGTCGGTGTTGTAGGTTAGCGTACCTCTGACATGGTTCACACCTCCGAACCAACTCGACCGCATCCCTTCTCATGGTGAGCCAGTAGTAACCCTGCCGTAAGACTTTGTAGGCAAAGGATTTGCCTCCCAAGTGATTTTCGTAGATCCCTTCATGTACTTCTCTGAGCGCGTAGTCCGCGTCAGTCGATCCCAAGCACCTGAGCAAGGGAAGGGAGAACGATCTTTTGTAGAGTCGGCCATCCATTATCACGTATTGGAAGAACACCCATCGGAGTCGTTTAGCTTCTGCGGGGTCTTCAGGGTTGGTTCCGTCGGTTAGATACCGTACGATCGGATCCATCCAGCTTGGTTCGATCGCCAGTTGCAGCACCTCTCGGCCCTGTCAATGCTCGGCTGCTCGAGACTCTCCACCAATGTCCGACCCAAGGCATCGTAGGCTGATGTCGCAAGCCTGGAAAGTGCATCGGCCCGAGCATTCTCTGACCTGAGAATGTGGGAGATCTCGAAATACTTGAGGTGTGCCATGAGATCTCTCATCTTCTGAAGATATTTTGCTATGGTCGGGTCTCGTGCCTCAAATTCACCTTTAACTTACCCCACGATCAGTTGGGAGTCGGAGAAGACTCTGAGGCTGTCGATCCCGAGCTCCTTCACTACTCTCAAGCCAGCGAGGAGCTCTTCATACTCGGCTTGATTATTGGAGGCTTTGAAGTCGAACCGAAGGGCGTACTCGGTAACCACTCCCTCTGAGTTGGTGAGCAAGAACCCGACCCCGCTCCCTCGAGCGTTGGAAGCTCCGTCGATGTGCAACACCCAGGTAGACCCGGGGTCAGGTTCAGAGATTGCAACTTCTCCGGGGCTCCCACCTTCCGATCCTTGGTCGGTTGTCGGGCACTCTGCAATAAAGTCGGCAAAGACCTGGGCTTTCAAGGCTGGTCGTGGTCGGTACTGAATGTCGAACACACTCAACTTCATTGCCCATTTCGTCAGTCGTCCTGATGTGTCGGGACGGCGCAAGATCGTCCTTAGGGGCTGGTCGGTGAAGACCACGATAGTATGCGCTTGAAAATACGGACGGAGTCGTTGTGCAGACACGATCAAGATGAATATCATTTTCTCCATCTTTGAGTATCGAGCTTCAGCTTCGTGGAGCACTTTACTGGTGTAGTATATGGGTTGGTGAATTCGGCTCTCATTCTCCCGGACGAGCACCGAGCTAACCGCCTCTGGGGAGGTTGCTAAATAAAGGTACAGCATTTCTCCGACTTTCGGCTTTACAAACAGTGGCGGGAAGGCCAGGTACCTTTTCAGGTTCTCGAAGGCCTGCCGACACTCGTCCGACCAAGAGAAGTCCTTCACCTGTCTCAGGATCTTGAAGAACGGGAGGCATCTCTCTGTCGATCGAGAGATGAATCGGCTGAGCACGGTGATCCTGCCGTTAAGCTGCTGTACCTCTTTTTTGGTGCCCGGATGACGCATGTTGATTATTGCCTTTATCTTCTCAAGGTTAGCCTTAATTTCTCGTTGAGAAACGAGGAACCCGAGAAACTTCTCCGAAGTCACCCCGAAGGCGCATTTAGTCGGATTTAACCTCATCCGATGTCGTCGAAGAGTGCGAAAAGTTTCTTCGAGGTCTTGGATATGATTTGAGGCCTGCGCACTCTTTACCAGCATGTCGTCCACGTACACCTCCATGTTGCGTCCGATTTGATCTTTGAAGATCTTATTGACGAGTAGCTGGTAGGTGGCCCCAGCATTTTTTCAGTCCGAAGGGCATTATCCTGTAGCAGTAAAGGCCCTTGGCGGTCATAAAGGCTGTGTGCTCTTCATCTTCGGATGCCATCCGGATCTGATTATATCCGACAAAGGCATCCATGAAGCTGAGCAGTCGATGTCCGGACATCGCGTCTACCAGTTGGTCGATTTTCGAAAGTGAAAAGCTATCCTTCGGACAGGCACGATTCAGGTCGGTATAGTCAATGCAGATCCTCCACCTCCGTTGGCTTTTTTTACCATGACAACATTGGCGAGCCAATCGGGGTACGTGGTTTCTCTGATGAAGCCCGCCTCGAGTAGCTTGTCCACTTCCTCGTCGATGGCCTTCTGTCTTTCAAGAGCGAAAGATCGCTTCTTCTGCCTCACCGGTCTCATTCCAGGGTTGATGTTGAGTCGGTGAGTCATCATCTCCGGAGGGATGCCGGACGTATCCATTGCCGACCAAGCGAATATATCGGTATTGACCTTCAACAGCTCCACTAGCTGCCGTTGCTCAGGGTTGGATAATTGGGATCCGACCCAGACCACTCGTTCGGGATTCTCCGCTATCGGGATGGAAACCAGCTGTTCGGTCGGTTCGCCCCGTTCTTCTTCTCCCTGCTGGTCCAACTTATCGGCCGTCAAGGAGTCCTTCGCTTCGTTACTTCGAGCAGAGATTTGGAAGCATCGCCGAGCGAGCTATTGATCCCGTGCATCTCTCCGACTCCATTTTTGGTCAGAAACTGAATTAGTAGGTGGTAGGTCGAGACTATAGCTTTGAGGGCGTTTAGCCTAGGTCTTCCAAGTATGTTGTTGTAGGTTGAAGGTACTTGGACGACTGCAAAGGTTAGGTGGATGGTGCTTTGTCGTGGTTCGGTTCCAGCTATCACAGGAAAAGTAACTTCTCCTTCCACCGTGACGGCTTCCCCGATGAAACCCACCAGGGGCGTGGAGACTCTTTCGAGTCGATCAGCCGACAGTCGCATTCGGGAGAAGGTCGAGCAAAACAAAACATTAGTCAAACTTTCATTATCAACAAAGATCCTTCTTACATCATAATTTACTATTGTTGCTGAGATAACAACAGCATCGTCATGAAAAGTTTGGATTCTCCGAGCATCCTCGTCTGTAAAAGTAATTACATCGTCTTGGCGTAGCTTCTTCGTTGACTTCCCTCCAGTAGTCGTCCTCGGGTCCAGTCGTTTGAAGATCATGTTGATGACCCGATCGTGGGCTGATTGTTCGCTGCCTCCTCAGTCGGTTGGGGTCGTCGGTCGGGACAGGTCGAGTCGGCAGTTTCCTTCAAAATTTTTCGAGATACCCTCGGCGTATGAGGGCCTCAATTTCATCCTTAAGTTGGATGCACTGCTCGGTGTTGTGGCCAAGGCCCCGATGAAATCGACAGTACTTTCGCCGGTCGAGGCCCTTTGCCTTCAAAGGCGGAGGCCGTCGCAGATATTCTTCCCCTTCAATCTCCATCAAAATTTGCGCACGAGGAGTAGAGAGGGGAGTATAGGAGTCATACCTGCGACGCATCGGCCTCGGACTCCGTCGTCGAGGCGATCTCGGGCTCCGTCGCTGGGGTGAGACCTGTTTGTCGGTCGGGGGCCTGTTGGGCTCGGCAGGGGCCCGACCTTTCCTTCGCTTCTCCTTCGGGCCCTTGGCCTCAGTCAGGCGCCGGTCGGAAGCTCCTTCATCTGCACGCATGTATTTGTACGCGTGCTCCAGCAGTTTGACGTATGTCCGGGGGAGGGTCTTGTCCAAGGAGTATGTAAATCGGGACCCCCTTAGCCCCCTCTTCATGGTTGAGATAGCCATGTCTTCGTTGAGGTCCCGAACCTCGAACGTGGCCTCGTTGAATCACGTCACGAAGTGTCAGAGTGTCTCATTTTCTTCCTGCTTGAGGGAAAAAAGACTGTCCGAGGTTTGTGGGGACTTCCGGCTGGTGCTGAAATGGGCCACGAAAGCATGTTCGAACCGTCCGAAGGAGTGGATGCTTCCTGAGCGGAGGTCGGAGTACCAGGTCCTGACGGCCTTGCGAAGTGTGGCGGAGAAGCCGATGCAGAGAAGGGCATCGGTTGCCCCTTAGATCGTCATGAGAGCCTTGTAGCTCTCCAGATAGTCAACTGGATCGGTGGAGCCGTCATAGGACTCCACATGAGGCATCTTGAACCGACTAGGGATCGACTCGTTGAGGATGAGTCGGGAGAGAGGTTGGGCGGTCTGGAAGTCGACGTCGTTCGAAGACTTCTGCCCATTCACCTGAAGCTGGGCGAGTCGATGGTCGATTTCTTCGAACCTGCATTCGTAGTCGTCGGCCCGTCGGTGCTGGGAGACCCCGGGGGTCGAGTGTCCCGACGAATCTGAGAGGGAGGCGGACGGTGTTCGCGGCCGCTTCTCCTTCCTTGCTCGTTCCAGCTGGGAAGGAGACGGTCGTCGGGATCGGTGGATATCATACCGTGGCCGCCTCTCCTCCTCTCGGTGGGAGTGCTGTGACAGCTGCTCCTGAAGAGGAGACGGAGACCGACGCGGACGTCGGCGGCTGCTCCTGGAGGGCATCGGGTGTGCCGCCGGTTGCCCCACCGATGAGTGCGGCAACCGGATTGGTTGTTGTTGAAGGCTCTTGACTGCATCCGTCAGCACAGTCATCTGCCGCACAATCGCCGCAATTTGTGCCTCTGTGGTCACCATAGGATACGGAGAGCTGGGCTCCACCATGGAGGGTGGAGAGAGGTCTCTTCTCGGCGGGAAGAGTGCCTCGCGATCCGGTGACCCTCGATCGCTGAGCCCAGGTTCTTGTCATTTCAAAAGGATTTTTCCAAGCTCCGTGGAGGTCGGACCAGTACGAGCCCCTTCCTGACGCGCCAAACCTGTTGCGGCCAATCTCCTCATCGTCTGGTCGTCGAGAACGAGCACCTGCAAGAGAAGTCCACACTAACCGGAGATGCCTCCAGCGGAGATCCTCCGACGGTCAAGTCAGAGAGGAGACTAGGCAACAGTAGAAAAGAATCAGGGGAACTCAGTGAGAGAGAGGGTGAGAACTAGAGAGAGTGAGTCCAGAGGCTTCGAAAGAACCTCTCCGCAGCACTGTTGCCTTCTCCGTTTTATAGTAGAGTGCGGCGTGGTGCCGTCATTAATGGCGCAGACAACTGGGAGAGTTGTCAAATCGCTGAAGGCTGTCAGAGTCACCGCGGATTATCAAGTCACCGTGGATTGTCAAATCGCTGGGATTAATCTATGTCCTTGGCAGGACAATATCCCAGGGCGGCTATGCCGCATGCCTTTGTCAAGACGACGGCCCTCAGCAGTCATACGACGTTTGGAGGAGCCGACCGGCCATACGTCGGTATTTGGTTGTGGGATATCAAGTGAAGACCCAGAGACCCTCCGACGGTCAGTCTGGCGCGTTGCGGGAGTCGGAGATTGGGCTCCGTCGTTCGGCCAGTCGGAAATGAAAAGGGTCTGTCCGACCGATATACTTTCGGTCGGACGGTGTCGGTAGTCGTCGGTCGATGCAGTCGGTAGAGTCGGACGTCGGTCAGGCAATCCGATGGTGAGTCGGTATGAGAGAGACCGATCGATATATCCCAACAATGCCTAAACATCATGATTTATTATTGATGGTTACTGACATCTTGACAACACAAATATTCCTCCTCGAAATCCACATAACAAGGTCTTCCATCTAAAGGTTGCAGAAGATTTGCTTCATAAAAAAACTTTAAGGGAATAGATAAAAATACTATCAATTTTCTCAATAATAATATTAAAATTAATTTTATTACTATATTATTAATTTATATTTTGCTGAGGGCTAAAATGATGATGAACCATCTACTAAGTATTAATTTGACTTCAATTAGCTGCAAGTTGCTTCGACCGATCAAATGTAATATATTAAAAAAAAAAATAGTGACCCATTAGGTTTTTTTTTTTTTTTTGTGGATAATAGTGCCGTGAGGAGAACTCACTATTTTTTCTTTAACGTATTAATCCGAGCTTAAACCAAATGAATCTGAGCTTTCGTACATCTGAGCATAAACCAAAAGAAACAATGGACCAAGTAGGGTCCAAAAGGCTCTTTTTCATTTTTTTTTTTTTTTGATGGTCGGGATGGCGTTCCTACTTCTGTCACGGATACGATTATTTATTATTCGGTTCAGACTGATAATATGTGTGAATCAAATTGAAATCGGATCAAATATAATTTAATTTGATCTTCAATTTTTATTTTCAAATATTTCAATTTTCATATAATTTGATTAAAAATTAAAAAATTTAAAAATCAAAATTATAATTTAAATTTATATTTTATTATGTTAAAAATTTATTGATTATATAGATGGATGATTCGATATTTAGATTTAATTTATTACTATAATTTATTGTAATACTTGATTATTTGTTTGTATTATAGATGATGTGATTTTTGATATATTATATTTTATTTATTATCATTTTATTATTTATCAATTATCATATATCAATACTTATCAATTATTAATTTTTTAATAAAAAAATTATTAATCAATGAATTTAATATATTTGAATTTAATTAAATATAATATAACAAATTAATAATGAATTTATAATAATTATTTAAATATATTATATTAAAAATAAATAATTAAAAATAAAAAAAATTATATTAAAAAAATTAAATAATCGAATCTAAATTTTTGATTAGATTTTTTCTTATTCAGATCGATTTTTAATTTTTAATTTTTTATTATTTAATTTTTTAAATTAGATCGGTTCGGATCGGATCGATTAAAATTGAATGAACAATCCTGATCACGGGCCGATATGATTAAATTGGGCCAGTGAGGTTGGACATTGTGCTCAATGCTCGCCCCATGTTTAATGGGCTGGCCCAGCCACTAAAAGCAGTAGCATATCACGGAAGGAATCCCCCAAAGTCTGATATTTTCCTGCTGCGTACGAACAGAAATAGTTTCCAGAACCAGAGAAGTGGAAGCAGTCCCCTTGCCCTTGGGTTCGAAGAGACGGAGATGGAGAGCCGCAGCACCGCGGAGGAGACGTCTCTGGTGGAGACGTTCATCAGCATCACCTCCGCCACGCCGGAGGAAGCGCGCTTCTTCCTGGAGAGCCACAATTGGCTCCTCGACTCCGCCATCCACTCCTTCTATGACACCTCCCCCTCCTCCCCCTTCGATCCCCACCCCGCTCAACCCGAGCCGGCGAAGGCGGCGGAGGCGAAGACGAAGGCGGCGCCGACGGCGATGACGACGACGATTGAAGATTATGTGCCGGAGAACGACGTTTCCGCCGCCGGTTGCCGTTCCGGGTCGTCCGTTCGACCGGGTCGCGGGGGGAGAAGAGGCCGGCGGCGAAGGCCTCCGGGAGCCGCTCGACCATCCGTACCCTTCGGATCTTAACCGACGGTCTAGTCCCGGATCTGACAGCGATTCTGATGGCCGCAGAGTACTTACCGGCGGCGAGAAAAGGTCATGATCGATTTTTTTTAGCTCTTTTTTATTTCTCTTTAATAGGCTCCCATTTGATCAGAATTTGATGGTGAGATGGATTTCCGATCAGGCATCTATTCTTCTTGCCCTTTCTCGATTCAGAGAGATCTTTCTTCTGATTTTTTTTTTTTTTAAAAAGATCTTTATTGATCTGGATTGATGCTTTCCTTGTAAAAGGATAATCTTCGTTGATTGGACTTAATATGTGAGAGTAAGAGAGGATGGAAGGGAATTATTTGAATATTGGAACGATAGTGGCTTTTATTGTTGGATAGGGTTTTGTTGGATTCTGCGTCCCTGAGACCGGCTACGAGTCCCTTTCTCTCTCTCTCTCTCTCTAAGTTCCAAGATCTTTGGGCATACTTCAATGGGTCATTTACTCATTTACTAATACGTCTTTTGATAAAAAATGTAATTCTTGTG
>NC_026002.2:19207807-19356180 GCF_000442705.2 Elaeis guineensis
GTTTGATTTTCTGACTATAAGGTTGTGAATTTGAATTCTCATTTATCGAGGTAAGAATCCTGTACATGATCATCACTAAATTTATGTTATTTGTTAGTCTTATATGTTGAATTTGCAATATCGAAATTATAATCGATGAGTTTTCTATGCTTGAGACATTGAGATGGCTTACATGAATAAATTTTTTTTTTAAAAAAAAATATGAGTATGTTTTGAAAGGATTTTTATGATTGATGGTATGAGTCTTATGGACATGACTTATCAATTTCATCATTCTGTAATTTAAAAATAATTTGATAAAAAATCAAGAATTAAATGGAAAGGATATGTTTTGGACTAGCCTCGACATATGAATCAGCCGACCAGGAGCTCATGCCTGGGACAGCCCGCCAGGAGCTTATGCCTGGGACAGCCTCTCACGGACTTTCATACGTAGGACAGCCGGCCAGGAGCTCATCCTGGGACAGCCTTGAAAGGCTTTTATGAAAGAATAATTGGATTGGAAAGAGATTGAGGTATTGTTTGGGTTAGTCCAAAGCCAAAAAGGGATAAAATATTGACAGATCGAAAATGTGAGAAGATACAATATTTAATATGAAATTCAACAATGAATGAAGATTTCACCTGATGATGTATGATGATACATATGCATATTTGTGACATTATTCCAGTTATTGTATACCTAGGAGATTTCTCAATTGCATTGGTTTTAGAAATATTAATTTTATTTACTGGCTTGATGTACATGTGCAGTGATTCTTACTGAGCTGGAGAAGCTCATATTTTCTTCTTATTTTTTTTTTCAGACTCACAGGATACTTAGATTGGATGGTTTGGGCGAGAGCAAATGAGAACTGAAGCCTTTAGTAATTTAGTTAGTTTAAATTCTTTGATGCCAAAGAACATTTGAATAATTGTATTGAACAAGTTTGCATTCGATTTGAAGCTGTGACATCGGTTGATTGATTTGGTATTTAATTGGTTATTTAAAATTTTGAAGTGTTAAATTTTAGGCCTTACATGATCTTAGGGTGCTGCTCTAGGGTTTGTGTGGCCGTGTCATGTGTCCAACTCAGGTGCTGGGTTTGGGGCGTGACAATAATATTATTGTTACAGTCTTTATAATAATTATTATTCAAATGCTAAAAAACTTAGATTGTTCTTTTTAGATAAATGTCACCGTTTTGACCATTATAGCAGTCAATAATACTTCAACGAGATCCTTCATAGCAATATAATACATTATTTAAAACCTCGGTAGATGCATTCTTATTTTTAATTACTACATTGCTTTTATTTGTCTCTCAATACGTTAGCTTAGATGCAGATCTCTTATTTCCAAAAAAAGAGAAAGGGAAATCACCTTAGTGACTGATGAATGATGTAGGCTAAGCTACCAATGAAGGCATAATATTTTGTAAAATAACTGAACAAAATACTCTGAAAATATGCTCAAGCAATAAGCTCAGATTTTCTATAAACCTAACGTTTCCAGTTATTCTACTCTTTGAAAAGGCATATTGCTTTACCAAAAAAAAAAGAAAGAAGGCATATTGAAGTGACTAATTCATTTAAAGTGCAATTCAATCACCATTTTTAAACCGCTGGGTCGTCGTTAAATCAATGTCAAATCCTCTTAGAGTTATATACTAGATATTTGTTATTATGACCAATATATTGTACTGTATATATAAAATAATATTATATCAGTTGGTATTTCAAAACATATCAGTTTTATTTGCAGGAAAATTAAGAGGCAAGATTTTAGATGTATCTTGTCAGTAGGTGCGTGATACTAATATACACCATTATCTTGGTTGATATGAAAAACTTGTGAGTTATCTACACATTATTCCCTCATGGGACTTCAAAAAAAAAATGCATAAAAAAATCAAAAAACAACCATTTTATAAATACGAGTGATTTATGGAGAAGTTTGAAAGAAAAATTTACTTATATTCAAACTAGCAAAAATAAGCTACATCTATTTATTTTAACAAAAATAATATATTTTAAACTATAGTACTAAACCATTATGCCCGGTACACAAGGTTAGTCCATATTATAAAAGTGCAAATATATTGTTAATGGATATCACATACATAGAACATGTGAATGCCTATATAGAAAGTGTTTGTTGTTGTGGTAAGCAGGAGAGGCAAGCGTGTAATGCTCTACTAACATCCAAAGCAAACCAAACTTTGTGAAAATAAATAAATAAATAAATATTGTGCTTTTCCCCAAAAAAAGGTGGATGAAGTGGAGTTTTCTTGCAAAATTCTACTATGTCTTCACTGTAACTCAGGAAATAAATAAAAAGTATAAGCAAATAATAAAAAATAAATTGGTGGTTATTTTCTTGGAACAATTAAAGCAATTCCTTCTCCCAACAAATAAAGATTTTATAACCTATTACTTCTAAGTGGTAACTGCTTAATCTCAATAAATTAAAAAAAAAAAAAAAAAAGCTTTACATGCTCTACCGCATACCATGATGTGGGACTTCAGAAACCTACCGAGCAGGGCATTCGTTTATGTTTTCCGCCGAACCATCAACATGACGGCTTTGCAATAAATCAATGCATCTTAGTTCTTCAAAATACTATTTTTGTCCATTAATTATAATGTGGACTTAACTTTCATGATAACTACACCATGCTAACTAAGCGATAATCTTCAAATATGATGTAAAAAATAAATTAAACATTTTTAAATCTAAGTAATATGGAAAAATTAAAGAACTAAATTATCCAAGGATAACTAGTAGCTCACCATCTTATTACAGAGCTTCACCATTCCTACGGACTTCAGAGGACATCCACGTAGGATGGTGTAGTCAAGAACCATTAATTGTCCTCGTTGTTTATTTCCGGAATGTATGATATTGGCTTGCGAAAAATCTGCCATGCAAAATATTTAAATGCAAACACATGTTTATATACACTCAAGAGAAAGCACTTCATTGGTTATGCATGTATAGGGCGCATAGGTATTTATAGGCTCTAGAGTGTTGATCTCCATTGAAAAGGATGAGTTGGTGCACATAAAGTCTACTTAGAACTCAAATAGCCT
The DNA here is from genome assembly GCF_000442705.2 of Elaeis guineensis. Lineage (NCBI taxonomy): Eukaryota > Viridiplantae > Streptophyta > Magnoliopsida > Arecales > Arecaceae > Elaeis > Elaeis guineensis. Next base: position 19,210,880 of record NC_026002.2, read on the forward strand.
ACAAACCTAAGCAACCTAGCTAGAATAAATTCTCAGCCTTAGGCCATCTGTATGCCAAATAATCTAGCTCGACATCAGACATCCTCTAATTTGACTAGAACTGTTATGACTTCAAAATTTCTGGGACTCAATTTGGATTTGATGGCAAGGTTACAACTGTCTATAATAAGTCGAATGGCACAACTATTGTCCAATATGTGATGGTGTAGACTTTGCTATCAGGATTTGATATTCTACTCATAACTTACAACTTTGCAACTCGATCTACTATTGCCTAAAAATTTTTGCTTATTAGATATTTATGAGTCAAGCATCACCTAATATACTTCCTCCTTGGAGCATTGGATAGGTCCAAGGGCATGTTCTTTTGAGGATAAAAAATTTATCTAAAAATTTTTATTTTTTTAAATAAATATTTTTCAAATAATATTTAGATAGAAAAATAATTTATTTATATTTTTTTATACATTAGAAAATGGCTTGAAAATTTGTTATTCATATTCTTTTGCATTATTAGTTTCCTAAATAAATTACTAAATTCTATCCATATTTTTCATAATATCTTTTATTATATAAATATTAATATATATAATAGTATATGATATATTATTTTATAATATATCATATTATAATATTATATTATATTATATAATTATAATATATTATAATATATTAATATATACTATTATTTTATTATTATATATTATTATTATAGTATATTATAATATGGCTTAATTACTAAAATGGTCCCTGAGGTTTGGGGGTAAAATTATTTCAGTCTCCAACTTTTAAAAAAGTTGCAATTGAATTTTTGACTAAATGGATATGATTCATTTCGATCCTTACCATCAAAGTTCTGTTGCTAATCAAATGGAACTACACATGTGGCTTTGAAGGGCACTAATATGTCCAAGACATGACAGAGTGAGTCTATTTTGGAGGGAACGTGCCACATCATTGTATTGTTGAAGAAAAATTTTCTATCAAAATATGAGAGAAGAAGCTCTGATTTCAGAGAGAATAAAGCTTTTATAAAGGAAAAAATATGGAATTAGGAGAGGAAGAGAAGAGAAAAGAACAGAAAAATTACTTTGACTATGCGGTTTAAGTTGGGGTAGGTTACATTATAATGTTTGTGATTATAAGGTTATATTTTGTGCACTTCAGTTAAGACAATGTTGTTTAGAATTGCAACAGTAATCTTATAATGATCTCAAAAATCTGCAATTAATTGCTACTCTTATATTTTGAAATAGCTCCTTTTGATTCAATCTTTTTTCTGCAATGTTTCATTGAGCCACAGGTTAAATATGGGAGCTACTAATGAAACATTATAGCATATCATCCCAGTTAATTTGAGCAATGAATCCTTTGAGCAGTAAATTAAATATGTGCTAATATGATAACAAAATATTCTACTGATAGCACAGCATCCTAGTTAAGGATATGACTGAATCATGTACAAAAGTTTATATTAATATATTCATTTAACCTATAATTATGTAAGGCAACTTAAGAAAAAATCAGTTGCAGATACATGAATCTATCTATCTGAATACAATAATCCATTTACAACATTGATATTAACCGCATAATAGATAATGCTACACTATATTGCCACTTAGTTACTAAGAATTTTTTTGCATTGCAAAATAAATATTAAGGGTTACCAATCAATCATTCTGAAAAATATAATACACTGAAAGGTTATAGCACAAAATACTTCGCTTTCATTAATTTTCTATAAAAAGAATGATATATAAAAAGTTTCGATAATAGTATCAACCTTTGTAATTTGATACCAACCATTACACCAAAACGACCACAATATATAATATATACTTATAATTACATATTGCTACTAATAAGGGCTTCTTACTATATTGATAAGTCAACAATGTAGATATGATATTGTGCAACACAATCTCTTTTTCCTTAGCCACCCTCGTTTGTTTACTTCACTGCCACATCTCAATTGTTCGTGAGACAATCTACAATGTTCTTGCTTTCCTGCTCTTCGATTAATAAAGATAAATCTAAGATTCAAGTGGTATATGAATGAAGGAATGGAATAAGAGTTGAGATGAGGATTTGAGGATCTGAACTTTTTTACTTTTTACTCTCAGTTTTAATTGATGGATGGATGAATCCTAAAATCTTTAAATCATTTAGGTTTTCCTCCAACCGCACATTGATATAGCACATTTCCTCCTGATTTGCTCTTTCTGCCACGTCTTCAATCTATAAATGCCATCTAGTTGCCACATCATACAAAAAAACACCACATGTGCAGCTCTATTTGATTAGCAATGGAACTCTGACGGTAAGGATCAAAATGAATCATATCCCTTAAGCCAGGAATTCGATTGCAACTTTTTAAAAATTTGGGACTAAAATAATTTTACCCCCAAACCTCAAGGACCATTTTAGTAATTAAGCCATTATAATATATTATAATAATATTGTATATAACATTATATTATATTATATTATATTATATTATATTATTATAATATACTATAATAACATATTATATTATATTAGTATATATTATTATATATAAATATATTATATTATGATATATCAATATATAATAATATATTATACTATACTATACTATACTATATTATTATTATAAAGTTAAGGATATATTAAGAATGAATTAAAAAAATTATTTTTTATATTGATAAGAAAATAACTTATCTATTTTGAAAAGTGCAGGAACATATAAGTTGATCAATAAAAAAGTTGACTTATTTTTTCATGATATTTATCCACAAAAGAACAGACCCTAAAGATCGTGCAAAGACCCTGTAATAGTATAAGGTGTCAATTCGACTCGCAATCTTGCTCCAGCATGACTCCTAATGCAATATTCTCAATGTCTTCCCGCCTTCGATGATATTTAGCCTATTTCAACTTTCAATTTAGGTCTATGGTTATGATGTTTATTGTTCAGAAGGCCAAGGTCATGAGACTATAGGTCAACTTTCAATTTTCGGCTTGCATCAGCTAGTGAGAAAGGACAGGTTCTTGGATGAGATAGGGTGGGGCGATTGATCCACGAGTGGATTTTCCTCTTCCATGCCTCATTACGGAGGAGCTAATATTTGTGTTATAATGGGCAAGCAATTGGATGATGATCTGTGGTGGTGGGTCACATTGAGCAGCAACAATTGATAAAGATTACAACAAATAATGATTGACTAAACAGATCATTGCATTGATTGGAGAGCTACATGATCTCCAGTCATGAAGAGTTACATCCACCAATAATGCATGCTAGAGGCGTGGAAGCCCCATTTGCTACAAAAATCTAGAGATAATTGATCATATGTTGCTGTTTGAGTTGGTAAAGGGATCCACACCTGAAGTCTTCTTGGGTATCTTGAGAGTTTTTGTGGCTTCTCTTGCAGTAGCTGTCTTTTTTTTTTTTTGGTTTTATCTGTCTTTTTTTGATTTTTTAATAAATAAATAAATAACCATCCCTTTCTAGTGTTATATATATCCTCTTCATAGTTGCCGTTGATTGTTTAGCAAGTGGCAACCCCTTAGGTGGACACTTGTCTTCTGTACACCTTAATTTGCGCTTGGCTGTGCTCAAGCTTATGTGCAAACAGGCAATTGATTTTTTTTAAAGACACAACTATGATTAACATGAGATTTAGCTTATCGTGATAATAATATCATGATGGCCATTTGGTGATGGTCAAGTTCCTAACTGTTACCACTCGAGGTTCAATCAACAAAGTAAAAAAAAAAAAATTGTTGCCACTCGAGGAGGTTCATCATTGATATAAAGGTTGAGATAACCATCAAATATAACTTCGCGGATGAGGAGGTACATGAGTCTGTTGAATATTTCAGAAGTTTTTCGAGACAGCAATCTTAGTGGAAGTGGGGGGATGAGGGGGGGTCTGATGATTTTATAGCCAAAAATAAGTTCCTCCACCTAAACAATAAAATAATAATAATGATGATGATGATTGTTATTGTTATAAAATTAATTTTTTTTAATGATGATGCTTTCAGATGACTAGGCTTTTAAGCTTATCATCCCCAGTTGCATCTCACATGTAGCCTATTCCCAATTTTGTTTATAATGGTACCCCCCATGCAAGCACCGACATACCAGGCACCAGCACACGAGAATGGTCGTTTGGAGTCGTCCAATTCTAAATTCTCGTTAGTGAATTTATTTTTTACTATTTTAAGATTCTATAGATGGTGGTGCTGACAATGATGATGAATGGTTTCACTGCCATACAAGAAGTGCCAAAGCTGGACAAACGTGAGATGCGAAAGTTCCATCACCGCATGGATGCAGCAAATGATGATGAGAACGATAGCCATTCAGAAGCAGCTTGTGTTGAGCACGCCGCTCCAACAAAATCTGCACGATTCTTGGAGAATTTTGGATTCCTTTCCAGATCAATAATTTCACCTCTTTAGAGAAGGAAACAACCTTGCCAATTGGCTGGGCGCTGCACTTGTCCAGCGATCATCCATCTCTCATGTATCTATTTCAGGTTGATGCGAGAGGCGTAGTTCCCAATAGATGTTACTTTATTTATTTATTTATTTTAAAAATCCTTCTGGGGTTCAACCCCATTGCTCCTTTTAAAGAAGAAGAAGAAGGGGAGGGAAGCAAGCTTGAAAATTTTCCCCGCATTTTGATGTTCAGCTTTGACTGAGTTCAAGGTATGTGACTAGTAATACATTTATTATGGACATTTTTATCAACTATAAATAAACATTGTTCCATCAGAGCTCAATCCTATGATTGTGATGTTTAAAGCTATCATATGTTCAGATGTTGATTTAAAACTTAACAGTTGAGACTAGTCCTTGTGTAGGGATGAACAATTAACAGGATTTCAGGCTTCCCCAATTCCATTAACGGTCTACAAACGAGCCACTAATGAACAACCAGAGCACATTTTGGAACTAATTGAGCTAAGCTTGAGCTTGGCCCGCCCACTGGAGGAACCAAGAGCTTGAGCTTACCTTGTTTACGGAGGCTCTTTTGCGTATAAACATGTATCTACACGCGTGTAGAGTGAGCTGAACCCTTATCATCAATGTCCATCGAGCAATACTACTAGCCACGTTAAAACATAACCCAGCCACAAAATTCCCAGTAGTCCTTTTTGAAGTTGATAGTCATGAAATCTATAAGAGCATTTGCATAAATTTAGATTGGTATTTAAGTCATAAACAGGTAAACAGTCAATTAGTAGCATCCATAGATGACAGAACGACCACAGAAAGGAGAATTTCAGGGGCAAACGCAGTTTCAGAAAAACATTCAACCAAAAAACGCCCGTTTAAGGGGGTTCCCGTTGTGTCTCCACGAAGCGCACAGGCAAAAAACGCGAAGGAAAAGATTCCGTCACATATCTTGACCATACTCACATCCAACATTAATTATTATTTCCATATAGAACAGCAACCTGTATCCAACAATCTATTCAGCTTGAATCAAACATGAGATGGACCAAATAGGCAACCAGATACGCCATCCAGAGGATTCTTGACGAATGCATAAATTTCAGACAGAAAAATAACCAAGTTTACAGGTTCTAATTCATAAGAATACTTATCTTGGCACAACCAATCTGAGAGGGAAAAAGAAGTTTACATCCTTCAGTCTATCAAGTCCAACAATTCTAAAGAGCATGCGATGGTTTGAAGACAATTTGCAAAAATTGTCCAATAGTCCATGTCCAAAGACTCTAGTGCATAGAGTTAGAATTTTTGAATGACAACTGAATTGGCGAGCCCTGCTTCCTCAATTGTCTTGGTATCATCAGTAAGCTGCTTGGGCGGAAAACCAACAGTCTGTAGCTGGTAGTTTCTTGCTGCCCCAGGCCTTGATGCATCAATGAATGCCCGAATATCACCAATTGTATGGTGAGTATTGAAACGGGCAACCATACGAGTCCCATCCACCAACCTTAGCTGAACAGAGGTAGATGGCAAAGAAGCATCAACTGAAAGGCCAGCAGATGGGGAAGGAACAGAACTGGGAGTAGGAGCAGCAACGGCAGGCTCAGAGACTGAATCATTTGAAGATGCACTGCCTAGAGTTCTTCCTACACCTTGAAATGCAGTAAGACGTCTCGCAGGTTCCTGCCAACAGGAAAAGAAGATCATGACCGTGAGATATCACCGTGGGGACAGAATAGTGGCGATCCAAGTTCAAGTTGGTAGGGGGACCCACAGGATACTTTTCTTCCCTCCTTACAAGATTGACATGAACTGATGTCCTCTTATCTGCTGGTTCAAGCTCTTTAGGGCATTCAGACTTCCTGATGCTCTGCACAAGAGAAACAATATAGGTTGCAATATCCGAGGTTTAGATTTAAGGTGATAGAAATGAAACATAACAGTTCTCATTTAAGGAATGAAATAGTTCGTGTTTAAGTGCCTCCATAATGCACTTGAAAGAAAGTAATCACAGAAGATTTTTCAAAAAAAAAAAAAACTCTTTGGCAATTTAGAAAAATCAGGAAGGACAACATGCAACTAACAGACATGACTTTTCTTGCCACCACATTTTACCAAAGCTAAACAAGTTGACTGTTAGAATACTTGCACCTGCAGTGATTGGTTCCACGTGGGACGACGAAATTTTTTTTTTTTGTTTTTTCACGTCGCACCCCGGTCCCGTGCATGAACCAATCACCGCAGGCAGTGCGCACAGTTCTGCACCGCTGCAGTGCACAAGAATTTCTCTCTGTTATACATTGGTTGAGCCCAACCCAGCTGACCGTTGAACAGGCCTACCAACAATAAAACAATTGAAAGTTGTAGACATTATTGGAAAGGACATCAAATTAACCATGATAAGCAAGCTTTATCACAGATATTTGGACTTTATTTAATGTGCACATCTTTGTCATATGGCTTTATCAAAGATCAACTTCAGACTTCAGCTAAAGCTTTGTTTTAGAAAAAGGGGTCTGAAACCAACATAATAGCCAATACATTCAATAATATCAAAGATAACTAAATGATAACCTTTGATTTGAAGCATTTTGGTATTATGAATAAGCTACATTACCACTCTCAGACCTCTGCATGGCTCAACCAGCAAATTACTTCACCACATTGAAATTTCTGTGCCACAAAAATGGTATCATAAAGCATTCAAAGCTCATTCTCTTTCCTTGATGCTAATCAATTTTCCATTTTCATTTCAACTCTTTAATAAGAAAAAAGAATGGGTACAGACTGGATGCGATCATGCCAGCATGCATGCACCGGATCCCATCAGAAGAAGAGGTACGGACCCTTCATAAGAAGTAGGCACAACAGGATCTGGTCATATCATGAAAGATAAGACAGGCCTTAAAGCCAAAAATAATAAAAAAATTATAAAGAAAAGAGAAAAACAAAAACAAAAATGCCAATGGGAAACTACCGCCACAGAGTAAAAAGGAGGCACTTCCTCAAGGGCCCAAATTAGCTGTGCCACTACTCTGAGATATATACTTCCAAGAAAATCACTAGGGAAAATTGATGAAATCAATTAGCATTAAGTTTACCTTGCCTGGAAAATCTTCTAATTCTGATTTGTTTTCAGAAATTCTAACGGTTTTATCAGGCATGAGGTTCTTGCCGGCCCATAATCCGTTACACACAGAAGCCTGGGATAGAAGGGAGGTGCTGCAAATGGCTGTAAATATGGGTTTCAATAGAGTTGCAATTGAAAGAAAGTGACTCACCTTTATCAATATTTTGAGGAAGGGTGTGGGGGTTCGCTGAAGAATATGCCCTTTTATTTTGGATACTATTCAACTTCTACAGCATTTTGAAGAATACAAGACCACATATCTACAGAGAAGCAAATATTGTTGCCGACTGTTAGCAACAGAGGCAGAAAGAGAGCTGCTAATGTGAATTGGACACATACGTTTCCTGTTGATGTTGCACATTTTATGTATTTTGATATGGCGCCAAGAACTAATTGCCTTAAATAGTGGTTGTAGCTACTCCCTTTTAACTGAAAAAAGGGAAGATTACACTCACTAAACCTTCAGCCATTTACATAGGCACCCCCTCTCCTTTAAAAGGTTTCAATTAGCCCCTTGAACTTTTAAATTGAATCAATTGAGTGTGTGTGTGTCTGTGAGAGAGAGAGAGAGAGAGAGAGAGAGTCAATTTAGAAAGCAATCCCACTATATCATCCTTCCAAAGGATTTAAGTGAGAGCCTCCTCAACAAATAAAAGGATATCTGAAATTTGTTTTCCATTTAGGGCCCCTATAGGTACTCAAGTAGCAGAAGGTTCTCCACAAACTATTATTGACAACTAGCAGACTTAAACAAAATTCTGTCTACATGGATGCTAAACAAAATGCAAACTCTGAGTAACATTGGGCATGTAGTGCAGAATAATCCATTTCAAAACTGCTTCTGCAATCAAATCTGACATTTGGTTATAATACATTTGAGGGCAAGAAGGAACTTGTAATTTGATAGTCGTTTCCAGAACATGTATTAAAGTTAACCATCCCCACCCTTCCCAAGTGTAGCAGCAAATAATGATCAAGTTAATATTACAAATATTATATACAAGCGAAATGACTTAATTTGGAAAATCATCCATACATCAAGACAAGAATTTTAAAGGATAAACAAGGGAGGGCGATTGGAGCCAAGAGCTTTTCCTGTGTACACCCAAACAACTGCATTTCAAATGTTGACAACAACCAGCATCCTACAGGACCAACTCTCAACACATCAATATAAATGGTCTTAATGACGATCACTAAGGTTGTGAACAAAAATTGCGAATCATTTGCCTATTTCTTCAGAATTTGTTTGCAGTTAGACCAAGGGTTATCCTATTCACATCTCAACAACTGCATCTCCATGTCATTCACAAGCAGCATCCTACAGAACCAACTTTTAATACATCAACACAAACTTGATGACAATCAAGCTACTAAGTTTGTCAGCAAATTCTGTGAATTGTTCACAAATGCCTATTCCCTTCAGACTTGATTCAACCAGACTCATCAATAAAATCATCTAGAGCAAGTGCTCTAAAAAAGTTCATTCCATTTTTCCGTCCGTACATCTGAGTTAGTGAGTTCTATCTCCACAGTTTCTTGTCTACTAAATCTTGGAAACCCAGTTTGGGCTTAGTAATCAGACTTTCTCTTTTCAGCAAAAGATCCTATTGAATAACTGATGACTAAAATTCCCTAAGATCTATCTGTCTTCTCTTCAAGATTGTCAAAGATTCTCTTTCTCAGTTCAATTCTAGTGCTTAGCAACATAGATTTCTTAGCCAAACTCTAAAAAGAAGAGCCAAAATGGAGAAGCGCTAGCCTAAGATCCACTTAAACCCACAAAACTGATAATTAAAACCTTGCTGATGCAAGCAGACAGGTTGTTAATCTATTAAAACAGATAAAATACAAAAGGTCTGTCAATCCCTCCACCAAGAAAAAAAAAGAAGAGACAATTTGATATATCTTTTTTTTGGCAAGCGATGATATCATTTTCTATGTAGGACATTCATTTGTTGTCAACTTTTTTCATCAATGCCGACCGTTACACTCAAACACAAGCATATTATAACTCAAATATTATTTTAAAACTCAACATTTCATACACATAAACACATGATGCTCTTGATGCATGTGGCCCCAATATGCTTCCGAATGAAAACCAATGGGGGATCTCAAATAAAAATCCACACCATTGATCATAATCTGCAATGTATAAACTGCCCAAAGGCTAAGAACCATTGACTTTGGAGGCTGTCTATGCATCAAGCAAGCATAAAATGAATGGTGGCAATATAGCCAATGTACAAAAGTGTATCATAGAATGTGTAATTAGCAAATCCAAACCACTGACCTTGACCTAAATATTTTAATGCATATATGAACCAAATTGCACCTAATCTAGACACACCTAGACAATAGATCAAACCAAAACACAATATCATACTATTAAATTTGTTCATTTTTTTTATATATAGATTCATGGGTAAAAGAGCTTAAAAAATGCATGAGTTTTTGTTTCTAGCTAATTTGGGTGCTGTGGATCATGATCACATGTGCGCTAAGAAGCTAAGTCCTTATCCAACAAAGACTTACTGTATCTATTCTGAATCAAATTTAAGGATCTTCTCCTACCTTTCTGTTATAAGGCTACATACTCCAAAGGGCAAGTTTATGCCCTTGCCCACATGCTATCCAGGATTTGTTATGCCTAGCCTTGCTCTCTATAATCGTTCAAAATAAATCTAAGACCTCTTTATCGAACCCACCTCTACTCTTTGTTTAGCAAAATAATCCAATCTGAATTGATTCTCCATCATTCTACACTCCACTCACTTCTTCTTAACTAATCCTTCCTATAGAGATCCTGCAGAACTTGTTATCCTTAATATTTTGCATCTAAATCTCCTAAGGAACTCTAACTGAAATTCATACACTAGGTATTAGTTTCATCCCCTAACAAGCAGATGTGTTATATTACTGGTTATTTATGTAATTCATTAGAAGTTAATTCAAATTTGAAATATTAACAACCATGAACCCAGAATATTGCACCAAATAAATTTTGTTAAATATGATCAGGGTGGGTATATCATGAACTTCACACAAGTAACATATGCACAACACACAATGAGCTGCAAACTAAAACGATGAATAATAAAAGATCTTTAGTAAGGCAAATATAAGCATAATCTAATAACGAGTCCATTATTATAATTAAAACAGTCAGCAAGCGACAATAGTTAGTACTGACAAATAGAGCAAGGAAACTGCTTGTCAGTCAATACACACAATGTATAAGCTAAAAGGCAAGTTAATTCGAAGAATTTACTCTGCAATGCAAATGGATGAGGAACGTGCCAAAATTTTGTTACCATCATATAATAGAAATAACTACAGTACCTCTAGAAAGGATGCATTCTCAGGATCATCAAATCTCCTCAGTGGACCATCATTTACAGTGAATCCGTTGGTCCAGAAATAGATAGTATGAACGACATTCTGAGGCTGTTGAGGAGAAGATGGTACTGTTTCACCTGATAGTAGTCTACCTGTCCCAGTAAAACTTCTTGAGCTTGAAGCCGGTTGAGGCTCAAAAGGCCCCTGCATGGCTCCCATCCGCCTGGCTTGCTCAAATATTGCATCTACATCCTGACCACCTTTCGAAGGATCTTGAACAAGCATTCCACTGCACAAGAATTACATTTTTATCAAAAAGAACGTATTAGTAAATGAAGTAAATGACCATTGAAGTATGCCAAAGATCTTGGAACTTAGAGAGAGAGAGAGAGAGAAAGGGACTCGTAGCCGGTCTCAGGGACGCAGAATCCAACAAAACCCTATCCAACAATAAAAAGCCCACTATCGTTCCAATATTCAAATAATTCCCTTCCATCCTCTCTTACTCTCACATATAAGTCCAAATCAACGAAGATTATCCTTTTACAAGGAAAGCATCAATCCAGATCAATAAAGATCTTTTTAAAAAAAAAAAAAATCAGAAGAAAGATCTCTCTGAATCGAGAAAGGGCAAGAAGAATAGATGCCTGATCGGAAATCCATCTCACCATCAAATTCTCGATCAAATGGGAGCCTATTAAAGAGAAATAAAAAAGAGCTAAAAAAAATCGATCATGACCTTTTCTCGCCGCCGGTATAGTACTCCTGCGGCCCATCAGAATCGCTGTCAGATCCGGGACTAGACCGTCGGTTAAGATCCGCGAGGGTACGGATGGTCGACCGGCTCCCGGAGGCCTTCGCCGCCGGCCTCTTCTCCCCCCGCGACCCCGTCGAACGGACGACCGGAACGGCAACCGGCGGCGGAACGTCGTTCTCCGGCACATAATCTTCATCGTCGTCATCATCGCCGTCGGCACCGCCTTCGTCGTCGCCTCCGCCGCCTTCGCCGGCGCGGGGTTGAGTGGGGTGGGGATCGAAGGGGGAGGAAGGGGAGGTGTCATAGAAGGAGTGGATGGCGGAGTCGAGGAGCCAATTGTGGCTCTCCAGGAAGAAGCGCGCTTCCTCCGGCGTGGCGGAGGTGATGCTGATGAACGTCTCCACCAGAGACGTCTCCTCCGCGGTGCTGCGGCTCTCCATCTCCGTCACTTCGAGCCCAAGGGCAAGGGGACTGCTTCCACTTCTCTGGTTCCTGGAAACTATTTCTGTTCGTACGCCAGCAGGAAAATATCAGACTTTGGGGGGATTCCTTCCGTGATATGCTACTGCTTTTAGTGGCTGGGCCAGCCCATTAAACATGGGGCGAGCATTGAGCACAATGTCCAACCTGACTGGCCCAATTTAATCATATCGGGATTGTTCGCCAATTTTAACCGTTCTGATCCGGACCGGTTCGATTCAAAAAATTAAATAATTAAAAATTAAAAATTAATCTGAAAAAAATCTAATCAAAAATTACGATTCAATTATTTATTTTTTTTAATATAATTATTTTTATTTTTAATTATTTATTTTCAATATAATATATTTAAATAATTATTGTGAATCCATTGTTAATTTGTTACATTACATTTAATTAAATTTAAAATATATTAAATTTATTGATTAATATTTTTTTATTAAAAATTAATAATTAATAAATATGATATATTAATAATTGATAAATAATAAATTGATAATAAATAAAATATAATATATCAAAAATCACTTCACCTATAATACAAACAAATAATTAAGTATCACAATAAATTATAGTAATAAATTAAATATAAATATCCAACATCCATCTATATAATTAATAAATTTTTAATATAATAAAAATTTAAATTTAAATTATAATTTTGATTTTTAATTTTTTTAATTTTTAATCAAATTATATAAAAATTGAAATATTTGAAAATAAAAATTAAAGATCAAATTAAATTATATTTGATCCGATTTCAATCTGATTCGCACGTATTATCAATCTGAACTAAATAATAAATAATTGTATCCGTGACAGAAGTCGGAACGCCATCCCGAGCATCAAAAAAAAAAAAAAAATGAAAAAGAGCCTTTTGGACCCTACTTGGTCCATTGTTTCTTTTGGTTTATGCTCAGATATACGAAAGCTCAGATTCATTTGGTTTTAGCTCGGATTAATACGTTAAAGAAAAAAATAGTGAGTTCTCCTCACGGCACTATTATCCACAAAAAAAAAAAAAAAACCTAATGGGTCACTATTTTTTTTCTTTAATATATTACATTTGATTGACCGAAGCAACGTGCAGCTAATTGAAGTCAAATTAATACTTAGTAGATGGTTCATCGTCATTTTAGCCCTCAGTAAAATATAAATTAATAATATAGTAATAAAAATTAATTTAAATATTATTATTGAGAAAATTGATAGTATTTTTACCTATCCCTTAAAGTTTTTTTATGAAGCAAATCTTCTGCAACCTTTAGATGGAAGACCTTGTTATGTGGATTTCGAGGAGGAATATTTGTGTTGTCAAGATGTCAGTAACCATCAATAATAAATCATGATGTTTAGGCATTGTTGGGATATATCGATCGGTCTCTCTCATGCCGACTCACCATCGGATTTGTCTGACCGGCGCCCGACTCTACCGACCGCACCGACCGACGACTGCCGACACCGTTCGACCGAAAGTATATCGGTCGGACAGACCCTTTCCATTTCCGACTGGCCGAACGACGGAGCCCGATCTCCGACTCCCGCAATGCACCAGACTGACCGTCGGAGGGTCCCTAGGTCTTCACCCGACATCCCACAACCAAATACCGACGTATGGTCGGTCGGCTCCTCCAAACGTCGTACGACTACTGAGGGCCGCCGTCCTGACAAAGGCATGCGGCATAGCCGCCCTGGGACATTGTCTTACCAAGAACATAGATTAATCCCAGTGATTTGACAACCCACGGCGACTTGACAGTCCGCGGCGACTCTGACAGCCTTCGGCGATTTGACAACTCTCCCAGTTGTCTGCGCCATTAATGACGGCACCACGCCGTGCTCTACTATAAAATGGAGAAGGCAACAGTGCTGCGGAGAGGTTCTTTCGAAGCCCCTGGACTCACTCTCTCTAGTTCTCACCCTCTCTCTCGCAGAGTTCTCCTGATTCTTTTCTACTGTTGCCTAGTCTCCTCTCTGACTTGACCGTCGGAGGATCCCCGTCGGAGGCATCTCCGGTTAGTGTGGACTTCTCTTGCAGATGCTCGTTCTCGGCGACCAGACGACGAGGGATTGGCCGCAATAGGTTTGGCGCGCCTGAAAGGGGCTCGTACTGGTCCGACCTCCACGAAGCTTGAAAAATTCTTTCGAAATGACAAGAACCTGGGCTCAGTGATCGAGGGCCACCAGATCGGCGAGGCACTCTTCCCATCGGGAAAAGACCTCTCCTCCACCCTCCATGGTGGAGCCCAACTCTCCGCATCCTGTGGTGACCACGAAGGCACAAATTGCTGCGATTGTGCGGCAGATGACTGTGCTGACGGATGCAGTCAAGAGCCTTCAACAACAATCAATCCGGTTGCCGCACTCGCCGGCGGGGCAACCGACGGTACACCCGATGCCCTCCATGAGCAGCCGCCGACGCCCGCGTCGGTCTCCATCTCCTCCTCAGGAGCAGCTGTCACAGCACTCCCACCGAGAGGAGGAGAGGCGGCCACGGCATGATATCCACCGGTCCCGACGACCGTCTCCTTCCCAGCTGGAACGAGCGAAGAAGGAGAAGCGGCCGCGAACACCGTCCGCCTCCCTCTCAGATTCATCGGGAGACTCGACCCCCGGGGTCTCCCAGCACCGATGGGCCTACGACTACGAACGCAGGTTCAAAGAAATCGACCGTCGGCTCGCCCAGCTTCAGGTGGATGGGCAGAAGTCTTCAAACGACGTCGACTTCCAGACCGCCCAATCTCTCTCCCGACTCATCCTCAACGAGCCGATCCCTAATCGGTTCAAGATGCCTCATGTGGAGCCCTGTGACGGCTCCACCGATCCAGTTGACCATCTAGAGAGCTACAAGGCTCTTATGATGATCTAAGGGGCAACCGATGCCCTTCTCTGCATCGGCTTCCCCGCCACACTTCGCAAGGCCGTCAGGGCTTGGTACTCCGACCTCCGCTCAGGAAGCATCCACTCCTTCGGACAGTTCGAACATACTTTCGTGGCCCATTTCAGCACCAGTCGAAAGTCCCCACGAACGTCGGACAGCCTTTTTCCCTCAAGCAGAGAGAAAATGAGACGCTCCGATACTTCGTGACGTGATTCAATGCGGCCACGCTCGAGGTTCGGGACCTCAACGAAGACATGGCTATCTCAGCCATGAAGAGGGGGCTAAGGGGGTCCCGATTTACATACTCCTTGGACAAGACCCTCCCCCGGACATACGCCGAACTGCTGGAGCGCACGTACAAATACATGCGTGCAGATGAAGGAGCTTCCGATCGGTGCCTGACTGAGGCCAAGGGCCTGAAGGAGAAGCGAAGGAAAGGTCGGGCCCCTGCCGAGTCTAGCAGGCCCCCGATCGATAAACAGGTCTCACCTCAGCGACGGAGCCCGAGATCGCCTCGACGATAGAGTCCGAGGCCGATGCGTCCCAGGTATGACTCCTATACTTCCCTCTCTGCTCCTTATGTGCAAATTTTGATGGAGATTGAAGGGGAAGAATATCTGTGACGGCCTCCGCCTTTGAAGACAAAGGGCCTCGACCGATGAAAGTACTGTCGATTTCATCGAGGCCATGACCACAACACCGAGCAGTGCATCCAACTCAAGGATGAAATTGAGACCCTCATACGTCGAGGCTATCTCGAAAAATTTCGAAAGAAACCGTCGACTCGACCTGTCCCCGACCGACGACCCCAACCGACTGAGGAGGCAGCGAACAATCAGCCCATGTCAGGGTCATCAACATGATCTCCAAACGACTGGACCTAGGGACGACTGCTGGAGGGAGTCGACGAAGAAGCTACGCCAAGACGATGTAATTACTTTTACAGACGAGAATGCTCGGAGAATCCAAACTCCCATGATGATGCTGTTGTTGTCTCAGCAACAATAGCAAATTATGATGTAAGAAGGATCTTTGTTGATAATGAAAGTTTGACTAATATTTTGTTTTACTCGACTTTCTCCCGAATACGATTGTCGGCTGATCGGCTCGAAAGAGTCTCCACGCCCCTGGTGTGTTTCGTTGGGGAAGCCATCACGGTGGAAGGAGAAGTTACTTTCCCGTGACAGCTGAAACCGAACCATGACAAAGCATCGTCCACCTAACCTTTGCAGTCGTCCAAGTACCTTCAACCTACAATGCCATACTTGGAAGACCTGGGCTAAACGCCCTCAAAGCTATAGTCTCGACCTACCACCTGCTGGTTCGTTTCTGACCAAAAATAGGGTCGGGGAGATACGTGGGATCAACAGCTCGCTCGACGATGCTTCCAAATCTCTGCTCGAAGTAACGAAGCGAAGGACTCTCTGACGGACGACAAGTTGGACCAGCGGGGAGAGGAAGAACGGGGCGAACCGACCGAACAGCTGGTTTCCGTCCCGATAGCGAAGAATCCTGAATGAGTGGTCTGGGTCGGATCCCAATTATCCGACCCTGAGCAACGACAGCTAGTGGAGCTGCTGAAGGCAATACCGACGTATTCGTTTGGTCGGCAGCAGATATATCCGGCATCCCCCGGAGATGATGACTCACCGACTCAACATCAACCCTGGAATGAGGCCGGTGAGGCAGAAGAAGCGGTCTTTCGCTCTGAAAGATAGAAGGCCATCGACGAGGAAGTGGACAAGCTACTCGAGGCGGGCTTCATCAGAGAAACTACGTACCCGATTGGCTCGCCATATTGTCATGGTGAAAAAAGCCAACGGAAGGTGGAGGATCTGCATTGACTATACCGACCTGAATCGTGCATGCCGAAGGACAGCTTCCCACTTTCAAAATTGACCAGCTGGTAGACGCGACGTCTGGACATCGACTACTCAGCTTCATGGATGCCTTTGTCGGATATAATCAGATTCGAATGGTGCCCGAAGACGAGGAGCACACAGCCTTTGTGACCGCCAAGGGCCTTTACTGCTACAGGGTAATGCCCTTCGGACTGAAAAATACCG
Source organism: Elaeis guineensis (assembly GCF_000442705.2). Lineage (NCBI taxonomy): Eukaryota > Viridiplantae > Streptophyta > Magnoliopsida > Arecales > Arecaceae > Elaeis > Elaeis guineensis. The sequence goes on from NC_026002.2 coordinate 19,227,985, forward strand.
GGGCCACCTACCAGCGACTCATCAATAAGATCTTCAAAGACCAAATTGGGTGCAACATGGATGTGTACGTGGACGACATGCTGGTGAAGAGTGCGCAGGCCTCAGATCATATCCAAGACCTCGAAGAAACTTTTCGCACTCTTCGACGACATCGGATGAGGTTAAATCTGACTAAATGTGCCTTCGGGATGACTTCGTGAAAGTTTCTCGGGTTCCTCGTTTCTCAACGAAGAATTAAGGCTAACCCTGAGAAGATAAAGGTAATCATCGACATGCGTCATCCGGGCACCAAAAAAGAGGTACAGTAGCTTAACGGCAGAATCATCGTGCTCAGCCGATTCATCTCTCGGTCGGCAGAGAGATGCCTCCCGTTCTTCAAGACCCTGAGACAGGTGAAGGACTTCTCTTGGCCGGACGAGTGCCGACAGGCCTTCGAGGATCTGAAAAGGTACCTGACCTCCCTGCCACTGCTTGTAAAGTCGAAAGTCGGAGAAATACTGTACCTCTATTTGGCAACCTTCCCAGAGGCGGTTAGCTCGGTGCTCGTCCGGGAGAATGAGAGCCGAATTCACCAACCCATATACTACACCAGCAAAGTGCTCCACGAAGCTGAAGCTCGATACTCAAAGACAGAGAAAATGATATTCGCCTTGATCGTGTCTGCACAATGACTCCGTCCGTATTTTCAAGCGCACGCTATCGTGGTCCTCACCGACCAGCCCCTGAGGGCGATCTTGCACCACCCCGACACATCAGAACGACTGGCGAAATGGGCAATGAAGCTGAGTGAGTTTGACATTCAGTACCGACTACGACCAGCCTTGAAAGCCCAGGTCTTGGCCGACTTTATTGCGGAGTGCCCAACAACCGACCAAGGATCGGAAGGCGGGAGCCCCGGAGAAGTTGCAATCTCCGAACCTGACCCCGGGTCTACTTGGGTGTTGCACATCGACGGAGCTTTCAATGCTCGAGAGAGCGGGGCCGGGTTCCTGCTCACCAACTCAGAGAGAGTGGTTACCGAGTACGCCCTCCGATTTGACTTCAAAGCCTCCAATAATCAAGCCGAGTATGAAGCGCTCCTCGCTGGCTTGAGAGTAGTGAAGGAGCTCGGGATCGACAGCCTCAGAGTCTTCTCCGACTCCCAGCTGATCGTGGGGCAAGTTAAAGGCGAATTTGAGGCGCGAGATCCGACCATGGCAAAATATCTCCAGAAGGTGAGAGATCTCATGGCACACCTCAAGTATTTCGAGATCTCCCACATTCTCAGATCGGAGAACGCTCGGGCCGATACACTATCCAAGCTTGCGACATCAGCCTACGATGCCTTGGGTCGGACATTGGTGGAGAGTCTCGAGCAGCCGAGCATCGATAGGGCCGAAGAGGTGCTGCAACTGGCGATCGAACCAAGCTGGATAGATTCGATCGTACGGTATCTGACCGACGGAACCAGCCCTGAAGACCCCACAGAAGCCAAACGACTTCGATGGGTGGCCTCCCAATACATGATAATGGATGGCCGACTCTACAAAAGGTCGTTCTTCCTTCCCTTGTTCAGGTGCTTGGGACCGACTGACGCGGACTACGCACTCAGAGAAGTACATGAAGGGATCTGCGAAAATCACTTGAGAGGCAAATCCTTGGCTTACAAAGTCCTACGGCAGGGTTTCTACTGGCTCACCATGAGAAGGGATGCGGTCGAGTTGGTTCGGAGGTGTGAACCATGTCAGAGGTACGCTAACCTACAACACCGACCAGCCAACCAAATCACTCCTATTGTCGCCTCGTGGCCCTTCGCCCAGTGGGGGATCGACATACTCAGTCCTTTCCCTCTGACATCTGGCCAAAGGAAGTTCATAGTCATCGCAATCGACTACTTCACTAAGTGGATAGAAGCCGAACCTCTGACGCAGATCACTGAGCGAAAGATGGAAGACTTCGTCCAGAAGTCTATCATCTTCAGGTTCGGACTACCGCACACCATTATCACCGACAATGGATGACAATTCGATAATCGAGACTTTCGGGAGTTCTGTGCAAGATTTCATATCACGCATCGACTGACCTCGGTCGGGCACCCACAGTCCAACGGCGAGGTCGAGGTGACCAACCGGACTATTCTGCATGGACTAAAGACTCGACTAAATGAAGCCAAAGGCCTCTGGGTCGAAGAATTGAATTCTGTCATATGGGCGTACCGAACGATACCCCATGTCCCGACCGAGGAATCTCCTTTCAGCTTGGCCTATGGGACGGAGGTGACGATCTCGCTCGAGATCGGGCTACCATTGACTAGAGTCGAGCAGTACCGTGAGCCGGGCAACTCCGAGTGTCGGATAGCCGACTTGGACCTCGTACCCGAACTCCGGTGTGAGGCTTAACTCCGCATGGCTTCCTACCGATAGAGAGTGGCCCGATACTATAACGCTAAGGTTAAATCGAAGCTTTTCAGGCCTGGGGACTTGATCTTAAGAAATGCAGAAGTTTCGAAGCCTCTAGACCAAGAAAAGTTGGATCCGAACTGGGAAGGACCCTACAAGATAGCGGACACCTACAGGCCAGGAGCTTACCGACTGAAGACTCTAGAAGGAAGCACTGTTCTCCGGACTTGGAATGCCGACAATCTGAGGTTGTACTACCAGTAAACTCTGTGCGCCCTTGTTCGGAATACAAACTCAGCTTCAGAACTTCGGAGTCTAGAATCTCAGTCCTCCAACTGTGCGTCGGTGCTCGCTAGTAGAACGAGTTTCGACGCCATGACTTGGGCCCAACATTCCATTGAGAATCTGCGGCCTAATCACCGACGGCACGTCGGACTCTTACGCCGACCGACATATCTACGTCAGTGGAAGGCCGGCGATGGCGATGAAAAAAAAAACCCCCTAAGTTGAAGCCACGCCCCTTCCGCAGCCAGCTCCTGAGCAAGGCGACTGGCTAACTTGCTGACTTGGCCCCGGCTAAGAAAGGCAAAATGCCAACGTGACCAACGTCGCGTTTGCAACATACCGACTAGGTCACAATCGATCGAAGGGTATTCAGCTTACCACCATTTATCACACGTCATGACGCATACGTCCGACAAAGAATCGGGCAATGGATGACCGACCTGTCATCAACTAAATGCGTCGGACACTATTCAACTATCGGACTCTACAAGATGATCGGGTCAAAGAGCTACGCCCGAAGGACGGACGACGCCCGACTCGACGAACATGTCCAACTTAGGTCTGGGTAATGGGCGCTCGACTTAAGCTCTCGACTGTCGGGTCATACGACAGTCGGGAGGCCGATCTAAAATCGGAGCTCGCCCTGCCTTTACCATGATGCGCGCTGCCGACTATTTCGGATCGTTACCTGAGATCCTATCGAATGTCCTAGCTAGGTACGTCGGGCCTACGACTTATACGCCCGAGGGCGTTTCGGCAAAACATGCATTCCAAGATACATTTCAGATACATAAAAAGAAAGAAGAGTTGAAAATTTTTTAATTTCATTCAAACTTGAACTGAGTTTACAAAATTGGGCCGAAGCTCGATTACAAGTACACTAAACAAAAGCAAAAACAAAACATGCTCCGACTACTCGCCGGAGTCGGCTTCCTCTATCGGGAGAAGTTCGGGGGCGGTCGACGTATCCGCTCGGGTCGAGGTAGCATCGGAGGTCGGAGCCGCCTCGCCTTCGACAGCTTGGTCTGCGTCGGCCTCCTCCACGGCAATGCGATCTCCTGACGATGGATCGGCCACCTCTCCCGCAGCTTGGCCCTCCGACTCTGGGAGGATGACGCTGCTGAGATCGAGCTCTGGATACAGGCTCTGGACTGCTTTTTGGGCGTCCTCGTACCCCACTCGGTACGAGAAGAAACTGCTCTCCAAGAGTTCCTCCCGATATTCGTCGGAGCCGCGGAAGTCCTCCATGGCCCGACCTATGGCCTCTTTCACCGACTCTGCCTCCGCCCTCGCTATGTCTGCGTCGGCTTGAGCGGAGGACAAATTTTCTTCGGCCTTGGTGAGATTCCCCAAACTTATCCGGAGCTGCTCGCGTTCGGCTTTGAGTTCCCCGACGGAGTCGTCCCGCTCGCGATGCAGCCGGCGAACAGTGTGGGACTTCCGCTTGGCTTCCTCGCGAGCCGACTGCAGCTCGGTCCGCGAGGCGGCCAGGGCACCGGTAAGGCGGGAGACCTCCTCAGTAAGGCGGGAGATCTTCTCTTCAAGTCGGGCCTCACGGTCGACCAACTACTTCAGCTAGTCGACCATTACCACCTTATCAGCCTCGACGGCCATGGCCTTATCTTTCCACACCGTCCGGAGATTATTGAACCTCCGATATCCGACCTCCAGCTCGGATATGTTGTAAATCAGCTGCAAACAATAAGACTGACCATCAGAAGACCGAACTTATAAGAAACGACGACTAAAATGAAAAGTAAAGGAGAGAGACTTACCCGAATCATGGTCAGGCAGAAGAAGGAAAGCATGTCGGATACCCACTGATTCTTCATGACCTCGTGGTCGGCCAGAAGGATAACCGCCTGGTATAACCTCCTGGCCAAGTCGTGGTTGGCCAGGACCGACGCTCCTTCAAGAAGCAGGGCGTCGGACGACGCACCGCGGCTGGCCGACCTCCTGTCATCGCCTGGCGCCATCGGGGCCTTCCCTCGTTCGGACACCCAGGCCCTGACATCAGAAAGAGAGGGGAGGCTCGAGCCCGACTGGGTCCCTCCCGAGGCTGCGATAGCCGCCGACACAGATTGATCGGGCTCGTGTGTCTCTGCCCGAACCTCTCCCGCCGGCTGTGCGGCCGGCACATCTTCGACCGCTTCCTCGACCGCCTGTCCCTCGGATGGGGCCGCTCCCTCGACCGCTCGTTCCTCAGACAGGGCTTCAATGGGCACTGTCGACACTGACAGCACGATGATCGACTCCCGGTCCGACGTCCGTTCGGAGCCGGGCTCCGCTCCCGCAGCTGCCGGCTCTATCGGTGGTGCTACTTGAGGCCTCTTGGGAGGCCGCGATGGTTTGGCTCCGTGCGTCGGCTTCTTCTGCACCGCGTGTTGCCGAACGTCGGCTTCCGTCAACCTCACCCTCGGTGGCATGTTTGCAATTTCAACAGAGGATCAGCACAAAAAAAAAAAGAAAAGAGAAGAAAAATAGACCTAGGCGAGGAATCGAGCTCAGACCGGCATCATACAGGGCTTGCTCGGTGACGAGCTCTCTCTGCTTCGGCACCGAGATGTCCTTCAAACGATGGAAGTCCTCTCGGTCCCCGTCCTCCACCTGACTGTTCTCATTTGGTTGAGTTTGGGGGTCCCCCCAGTGGGAAGGAAACCCCCAAGAAACTGAAGAAGAGACAAAGAAGAACTGGTTCTTTCATCCATGGATTGACGATGGAAAACCAGTGATGAAGGAAAGACCCTTCCGAGGGTTGAAAAACCACCACCCTCGGGCTTTAGAGTGGGGTCGAAGAACGAAAAAGGCTCGAAAGAGGAAAATATGAGGATTGGTCGGCAAAAGACGACACAATAAGGCAAAGCTGACTACCAGTCGGACTGAGTTCGGTGCAAGCTGCACCGGACAAAGTCCGTAGTAGTCCAGCATGTTCCGGACAAACTTCAAAATCGAAAAGCGAAGATCGGTCCGGAGGTCCTCGACGTAGAAAGCCACCAGGCCCGGGGGCAGGTTGTTAATCCGACCGTCGGCCCCAAGGGCGAACGGCCGAAACTGATCTGGGATGCTGTACTGCTCCCGGAGCCAATCGATGTTCGGCTCCGAAAGTGAAGAGACCTCCACCTCCGGGGTCGATCGAGAATCGTCGGTCGGGTTCCCCGCCCGACTCCCTCGTGGGGAGGTTCTAGCCATGACGCTAGAACCGAGATCGAAGAATAAAGAAGAAGAAGGAGAAAGAAAATTCCAAGGAAGCAAAAGGAAAACGGGAAGACAAAGGCGGAGGCTCCCGAAAAACTCTCTAAGGAAGGAGGCGGGGACAACTACCTGAGGCAAGGGACCGCTCGGCCAGAGTCTCGGCAACAGATTTGAAAAGTAGAGTTTTGGATGCAGGTGACCTTGTATATATAGTGCCTCTCGATGGTCGGGATGAGAGCACGTCCAACGAGGATCTCCCAGATCGTGACACGTGGCAGTATCTGGACCTTTCCTCGGTCCGACGATTCGACGCACCTGTCCCAGATCAGACCACGTCGCCTCCATCCGCCTGAACGGATTCGGCCCAATGGCCTCCTGCCACGTGATGGAAAAACTGTGGCGGTTTGCGTTTCCGAAGATACGGCGGAAACGGCGGTTTCTATTTCCGATAGGATGTCTGACACCGATGGGACGCCTGACACCCATAAGACGTCTGGTGCCGGACCGATCATTGGTACGGTCGTCAGAGTCGGAGCATGATGCGATGGATATCCACTCCTTTTGCCCGAAGCCGCCGCCCATGCAAGGATGCTGGCTAGCACGACATCCGACTCAGGAGCGGAGGGGGCAACTGTTGGGATATACCGACCGGTCCCTCTCACGCCGACTCACCATCGGGCCCGTCTGACTGACGCCCGACTCTACCGACCGCACCGACCGACGACTGCCGACACCATCCGACCGAAGGTATGTCAGTTGGGCAGACCCTTTCCGTTCCTAACTGGCCGAACGACGGAGCCCGATCTCCGACTCCCGCAACGTGCCAGACTGACCGTCGAAGGGTCCCTGGGTCTTCACCCGATATTCCACAACCAAATACCGACGTATGGCCGGTCGGCTCCCCCAAACGCCGTACGACTGCTGAGGGCCGCCGTCCTGACAAAGGCATACGGCATAGCCGTCCTGGGATATTGTCCTGCCAAGGACATAGATTAATCTAAGCGATTTGACAATCTACGACGACTTGACAGTCCGCGACGACTCTGACAGCCTCCGACGATTTGACATCTCCCCCAGTTGTCTGCGCCATTAATGACGGCACCACGCCGCGTTCTACTATAAAACGGAGAAGGCAATAGTGCTGCGGAGAGGTTCTTTCGAAGTCCCTGGACTCACTCTCTCTAGTTCTCACCTTCTCTCTCGCTGAGTTTCCCTGATTCTTTTCTACTGTTGCCTAGTCTCCTCTCTGACTTGACCGTCGGAGGATCTCCGCCGGAGGCATCTCTAGTTAGTGTGGACTTCTCTTGCAGGTGCTCGTTTCCGGTGATCAGGCGACGAGGGGATTGACCGCAACAGGCATGATTGTATTCCAATCATTTGAAAATATCGACATTAAAAGTAGAAGGACAGATATACTCCTCCAAGTGTAGAGCTTTGATCTCTTAAAACTAACGTGGCATGTGCATCAAAAATATTGTTGAAATAGTGTACCCAGTAGGCTATTGACTTAGAATCCATCTCCTACTTGGAAAGCGAGAGGCCGATCTCAATCGCATGTTCTAATCTATCACAGAAAGTATGCGTTTTACATCGGTATTATAAAACTTAATGGTGAATTCTCTAATTCTGAAAATCCCAACAAGAAGATAAAGCAGATGTCCTGAACAATTTAGATTTTACTGCATGGGATTTGGGTATGTTAACGGGTTGGTTTGGACCAAATGTAAAGGCCCCATAATTGCATGGTCTAATAATTGTATAAAAATTACAACCAGGAGCCATCCTGTCGACATCCCAAGTGGCATGACAGAAAATTGAAGTGGCAGATTGGATAGCGTGACCTGGGATATATCTCTATCCATCAGATGTAAAGACCTTGATAGGTTGCACAGTCGAAACTTATCCAGATTGATCGGAATCGTCTTGATGAAGCGGTCAAAGGGGACTTCCACACCATGGACGAGTAGGATCCACTATCAAATATCGAAATGGTTGGCCACTGATGGGTGGAGCAGGACGTACATACGAGGTGTTATGACTTGCAACTAAGTTGCACCTGGTCTGCTAATAGGAAGGCTTCCATTATGTTACTCTTATGCTCAATGCTTCCAATTTTTGGCTTAAAGAAGATTTGCTCATGGCGGTCATTGTCCTCCAATTGACAATATAGCTTGTTAGCCTGTTGGTGTTTATGAATGATTTGTGAAAACCAGTTGTCGAGATTCTCTACTTTCTTTAATCGGGATATGTTGTTATTAGTCTCGATTCTTTTGTAGGAGGAGTGCGAGACATGCACATAAAGCGTACACGGGCGCCGCAAAGTTAATCCAACCTCCCGAATGCTTAAGAAGAATAAAGACTACTTCGTTCGATCCCAAAGTTATGGAATCCATCCACCTTCCGCGTTCTTGCAGAGTTCAATCCCATTCAGGTCAACGTCCAATGTGCCAAAGCACGAGTCCACAGGCTGCAAAACGTCATTCATTCGACAAGTTATCTACAAAGCACGAGATCAGAGGATCAGCAGCAGTGCTCTTTTTTAAAGTTTGTTGACCATTGTGCTATATGCACAGTAGTCTCCTTTTTATATCAAAAGAAAAAAGGCCAAAAAAAAAAAAAAAAAAACAAGATCAGAGTGCGAATCACGTTATTATAGAAAATGGCAAGGTTCTTCCATGGAATGTCCACTTCTTTCGCATCACTTTTTCTTTTTAATACATGCTTTCACATTACTTGAGTAATGCTACATGGACACTCAAATCACTTCTACTGTACGATGTGGCTCTCCATTATTGGCTAAAGTTTGATCGGGTCCTAAGCTACCGAAGATAAAGATAATATTAGATTAATTTTGGCCATTAAAATCTCACCATCCTGTATATAATATATGCTACACATTTATACCCTACAATTATGTGCAATCTCGAGACCTGCACTCTTTCTGGTCTTTGATATACAACAATATTTGTGTCCCATTGAATTCCAGTAGAAGAGGTCATGCTTCTTTGTGACGATCACCTTTCTTTTTTAATTAGAAGTTCTGCCAGCCTTTAAACTTCTCATTCTCTTCCGCAACCTATAAAATCTGCTTCATAACAGATTGAAATAGTGTGGTCTATGAATCTCTTAGTTGTCCTGAAGCTCGATCATCATGAAGTTAAATCATGATCCTTAACGTACAATCATCTATAGGCTTTAACATAATCACCAAGACTTCATCAGCAACCTAATTAGGGCACCAACAAACCCGTACAAGGGAAATGTTATTGAAGGATGGAAACTTTGGAATCAAGAAAGAAGGAAAGTGTGTGTTGCTGCCACTTGTATGTGCGCACATCGCGTCAAAAGCCGCACTAAGAAGGATCTTTTCAAGACCGTCTTTGGTTGGATTGCTTTAGATTATTCTTTAATTGCTCTCCAAGGTTAAGACATCCCTATCAAGAGTGTGCAAAGGCGACGATTTGCTTTAGATGACGCAACAAAGAGCTACGTAAGACGGAAAAATTATAAATTAAAATCATTCTACCACCACATATATCTCAGGACTATTCAATAAAAAATTACCAAACCATTCATTCATTGTTGGAAAAAGACTCACTGTTATTCAAACTTAGTCAAGAATCTTGAATGAAAAAGGGTTCAATATAAATCATGTTTAACAAGCTGATAATTTCTGCTGTTTTGAATCGAAGGAGTTTTTTTTAGATAATGTAATGATTTTTAATTGGATGATCCAAGACGAACGTGGTAGACTGTCATGTCTATAATATTTCCAATCAGATGGACTCTTCTTTTCAATTCCGCGTTAAAGTTTATAATTTGAAGGAGGCCGCAGAAATTACCTGGCTGTGGCGTCACGCGACCCTTACACTTTAAGCCTTGGCGCGGGACAGCTGCATCAGCATCAAGGAACAATTCCCTGCCTTGATCAATAGGGCCATCACTCTATATATATCCTCCCTCATGATCATGTATGTCAAACCACACCCCAATCCCCCCGGACGTCCATCCCACTCGAGAGACCTTAAAATGCCCCACGGGCAAAGGCGCCAAGCGCAAGAACCAGTCCATTTGCGATAAGTTCGCCCTCATGGCCGTCAAACTCGTCAAGGACTCCTCCTTCGTCATCGCCAAGATGACTCTCGGCTCACCTTCCGGCCGCATCGCCAGAGATGCGCCCATCGAGGCTTCTCCGTCGCTGCCGCGGGAGCCGACCACGCCCATGCTGCGGGTGGAGCGTGTGAGCCATTTCCAAGACTACGTAGCGGAGCCCGACGATGGCGACAGCATTGACCGCCAGGCCGCTGACTATATACGGGAGGTTAAGCAGAAGCTGATCAGCCAATCCGATCCAGATGCAGTGGCTGATGTTTTCAATTCCATCCCACCCCCACCCCCACCCCCACCCCCGCCCCCGCCCCCGCCCCCGCGTCCCAATAGGTGGGCTACTTACCCTTGTTTCTATGGGATATGTGAGTACTAGCAAAATTCTTTGTGCACCGGGGATGATGCAGAACAGTCCATACCATCCGTGATGATTGAGTTTCACGAAGAATCGGTGAAAAAAATTTTTTTTTCGTACGTCACACTTCGATTCTATATGTGAACCAACCATCACAGATGATGCACAAAATTCTGCACCATCTACACCATACAAAAAATTCCTCACAAGTAATATCATATATATAGAGAAATTCTTTCTACACTACAGATGGTGCAGAAAATTCGATATAGAATACACCATCTCGTTCGATTGACTCACATAGTCTTCACTTTCCAATTATATTAAATACTTACGGATCGATTTTTTTATTTAAAAATTTTATATCACAAAAATATCTCTATTTTTTATAAGAAATTATGGCATTCGACCTGCAAGATATCATAATTTTTTCAATTCACAGTAATTTTTTTGTTATTTAAAATTTTTAAATAAAAAAACTGATTTGTGGATATTAAATGCATATTGAAAAGTGATTAGACAAAAATATTCTTTCCATATGACATCCGAGATGATATTATGACATTCGAGGTAAAATATGACCTCGATGTCATAAGTTTTTACAAAAAAAAAGTATTTTTGTTATAAAAAATTTTGAATGACGAAAATATCTTTGTTCTTTGAAAAAAATTTATGACATTCGAGATCAAAATATGACATTCGAGATCGAAATATTTTCATCATATAAAAAATAATTTATAAAATATATATTAAAAAATAATAATTACATAGATCAATCAGGTGAGACGGTGTACTCTTATTGAATTTTCTGCGCCACCTACGGTGCGCAAAGAATTAGTGTATGTAATATCTGAGGCCATGGCCCAGGCCCACCTCGGATCACGGCCCGTGAAATCAGAGACCGCATCCTCGTTTCTCCTGTTTCCCATGCGAACAGCACCCCATCTCCCGTCTCATCTCATGAGCTCCCCTGTCTCGCCGCTTCTTGGCCAATTCCTCTCCTCTCTTCCACCTGCCACCGCACGCCTAGACAACCCACCACCATCGCCTCTCACGCTCCCCCTCCACTCACGTGCACCGATTCCCCTCCCTCCTCCGCCCTCCGCCCTCCGCCCTCTGCTCTCTCGCTCCCCTCCTCCTCCCACCGTCTTATTTCTCTCATCTCCCTCTCCCTTCTCTCCCACCTATCTTTCGCGTCCTCTTCCATTGTCCGTGTGTGCCTCTGGTGAAGGGCTGCCGCGCCTTTTTCCACCCCTCTCCCTCGCTCTTTGATTTTCCCTCTCTATGAATCTGTTACCCTCCGGTCTGGCCGAGAGAGGCTTCTACGGTCACCTTGAAGAGAGAAATAGACTAGAATTAGTGGCCCGTTACCCCATAATAATAATAATAGTTCAGAAATTATTTTTTTATAATTATTTTAAAATGTTAGCATTGATTCGATATATTTGCGGTTTTTGAATTATTAGGGTTCGGAGGATTCCTGTGAGATGATTATACTACCTAGTTGTAACATCTGCAAGGTAGGTAATATTTTACATTTTATAATATTGAGATTAAATTAATCATACAAATCATTACTATAATTTCAAAATAAATTATATATAAAATTTCATAATTATATGAAATTTGACTTATCATGGTATTTCTTTTGATTAGCTGTATGGTTTGAATTATCATAATAAGATCAAACATGTAAAATTATATTTGTTACATGTTTGGTTATAAAATTTAAAATAATATTATAAAAAATATATTTAATTATATATATATATATGTGTGTATGTATGTATGTATGTATATGTGTGCCTGTCATCTTACTCTCAACCTAACTATAATATGAGTTCGAACTGGATTGTGTTGTGACCCACTAATTGCATAAAGTAGATTTTGTTATTTACTTATTTAATGTGTTATGAAGCCCGTTATCTTTATCTTTTTTTTCAGATCCAAAAATCCAAGACTAAGCATGTATCAACTCCTGAGGAGAGCAAATATAGGCAAAGCCATCATTACAGTTATGATAAATGAGTCAGCTTGCTATATTAAAGTGTTGTTCGAGGATTATGTATACATAACTTAAATACTAGAAGTTGTAATTTGAACAATGGACCGTATTATAATTGTTGGTGGAATGTATAGGATGTACATGTAATAGTTTGTTTTGATATCATTAGTGCCTATCCATGCATTATAATATTACCAAATGCTGTTGAATCATTGATAAGTTGAATGCTTTGCATATTTGTACAGTCAATCCTATAAATATGCGGCTGTTATCGTGCTCTTGAATTATGATTCAGATGCCAGGAGTATAATAATGCATGTATAAAAAGCCGGCAGTGTAAGTTGGTGGTAGGTATTTGTTTTCTTTTCTTCTTTCTATTTCTGCTGCATGGTTACATTGCTCTCATGGTCACAAATGCCAAGTTGTGATGATCTAAATGAAAAGTCTCTTTATTTGTCTTTGTTTGGATTTGCCGCATAATTTGCTTCCCGGCATACACCAGCAACTCAGAGCCGTATGATGTGGTCCTTAATATCACCTAAATATTGTTGTTCATATTGAAGTTGGCTTGTTAATTGAGCATCTTACTGAATAAGGATCTCCCTCTACTCCATGGGGATTGATCAATCATTGAGATGTGCAGCTCCAGCAAGAAGAATTAAACCATTACAATCTCTAGTGACATAGCCAGCCCCTGCATCACCATTGTCTTTCCAAGAACCATCAAGGTTCGCTTCGACAGAGCCAGGATGATGCAATAGACCCTGACATTGCTCGACTTCGTCATGTACTATTGAAGGATTTAGGGAGACAATATGAAATATAGTTTCTAATAATCTTCAAGGCTGGCAATTATTGAGACAAACTGTAAAGAGGGAGAAACAAAAACGGCATTAAAAGATAGGATCTCAATAAGTCGTCCCATTTCTACAGATACAAGGACAATGGAATTAAAGTCAGCCTAAGACTTCGAAATGAACAGAGAAACGTAAACACGACGGAGAACTAACCGTTTACAGTGAAGACTGTAAGAAACATCACGTGAATAATGGCTTGGATTTGATCAGTGGAGGACAAAGAAGCATCGGATTAGAAGACATGAACGGAAGACGTGATAGAAATTTTAGTAAACAAAATCTTCTGTTAATTGAGAATTTAACCCTTCATAAGAAGGAATTTCTTATATTTATTAAAAAATCTTCCATCTAATCTAATTCTTCACCGTCAGGAGTGGATTAAATTAAGAATTTCATAATCGTTGTTCCCTGAAGTAATTTTAGTACGTATGTAAGTGATATAAGTAAATTTGACGATAAACGATGCATATGTATAGAAGACCGGAAATATGTTGCCAGGCTATAAATGTTATGATGAAAGATAAACATCATATTAGAGATTGAAAGAACTAATGTTTTGTTTGGATTGAGGGGTTTGAAGGGAAAGAAAAGGGAGAGATTCTCTTTTTCTCGCTTGGATATTAATTTTTATGGGAGGAAGAAAGAAAGGAAGGGGTACCCCTCTCACTCCTTTTTCTTCCGTTGAACTAGTTTTTTAATTCTTTCAATTTGAAGGAATTGGTAAGAAAGAGACATAAGACAAATAAAGGACAAACATGCCCGTAAATTTTCAAATAAAGCTAGGATATAATGATCTTTTTGATTTAAAATATCTATTCTTTTTCTCTTTTCTTTTCCTTATAAGATCTATCCAAACAAATATTATGTCCCCCCTTCTCTCCCTTTCCCTTCCTTTTCTTTTCTTTTCCTGGTACAAGTTGATGAAGAAAGTGCTCGTGAGGTAGAGGGTGGCGATGCCCATGCTAGCATCGCCCACACTCCCCATGCTCACCTTCGATTGTCCCGTTTTATTTTTGTTCTTCTCTACTGCTTTGCCGCCATCAAAAGCCGAATTGTTTACGTTTGCTGGCTCTCTCGATCTCTTAGCCATTATTTGTTGACTGATTTTGGTTAGTTAAAATTATTTTTTTAAATAAAAATAAAATAATATTTTATCAAAAAATAAAAAAATAAAAAATAGCATTTGATAAATTTTTGGATAAAAAAGATTCATCGGTAGTTGGGCTACATAATAAGGGTTTTCTTTCCCAAATACTCAACCCCTAAAACCATGGTGAATATAGGGTTTGATTTAATGGTGACAATTTTTGATCCAGCTCACTTAACTTAGTCCATTGGATTCGCAAGTCACGTGTAGATCAACAATCCTGATCAATCGATAGGTCGGCCAAGATTAAAAGTTAGAACCTATGTCTTATAAAGTCATAGTGCTATTGTGTGTGTAGATATGTATAAAATACTAAATGCTATATTGATATTTATATATGTAGAAATTGTATGATATACGAATTATTTTTAATCATCGATCCGGTGGCTTAAAATTCAAAAGAAAGATGATACATAGCAATGGTCTAGCAACTATATAAAAACAGCCTCCCTATTTAATGTTAACCCAAAACTAAATGGGTTCGAGCATTAGATGGATCAGTGGATTAGGTGTGGGTTGGTAGGCTGGGTCTTGGTAAGGCATCCCTAACTTGCTGGTGGATTAAGTTGGCTCCAAATGAAGCCTTACAAGCCTTGATTTGTATGATCAACTTGACTTGATCTAGACCTGAGTTATTTATTACCATCTCTAATTCGATCATTAGTCACCTTAAACAACTATCAAGATTAGCTATCATTTTCTAATAATTAAGTCCTTGCTAAGTAGAGATTATATAATAACTAGAAACCCAAATAAAAGAAAGAAGAAACAAAGGAAAGACATATGGGTAGTTAATGTGATTTCATTCATCTTCTTCTCATAATCCCTTCAACAAACCCTAAATCATGTCGGGTGGATGTCTGGCCAGGACACCACCTCGCAGGATCTTTTCAGTGCCACGTGATGCAACAGGAAGAAAAAATAAAATAAAAACAATCAAAATACATAGATCAACCAAAAAAAGAGCTCGCCTCTACGGGGCATGCAAACTTCACTATGAAAAAGAAATTTTACAAGAGTAGATCACACCCTCAACCCTCGTACATCCAATTTCTTCCTCATAAAGTTCTCCCTCATAAAAACTCTCTCTCTAGAAAGACCATCCTGAATCTCTCCTGAACCCCTAAAGCAACCGTTGTCCGCTGTCCAGAAGTCTCATGCTCTTTCTCTCACAACGTCATGTGGCTTTCTCTCTTCCTCGGGTGTTTATAGTCTTCCTGGGCTTCGGCCTGACAAAAACTATGCTGCACAAGCCCGTCCGCACGTCCACAGGAAAGACAAGCCACCATACCTTCTCTGTTGAGTATCAGGCCTTTTAAAGGCCTTAAACCAAGTTAGATCACGATTAGGACTCCTAATCAGACTTAAATCAAGTACAGAAACCTCCCCAAGCTGTTGGATCAAGACTGCAACGTCCCAGAACCATCCGATCACGACCAGTCTACGAATAATATCGTGGATTGCGCGAAATGTATGGAAAATGCCCACGCGGTCCACAGACCTCCCGGTGCACCATCCGATCCATGGTGGATCGAAAAAATGGGCTCCCAAGGCGTGTGTGGGCCTGGGTCGCGCCTGCGCGGTGCGTTCGGGCCCGGGCCGGCCCACACGCTTGTGCGCCCAAGCTTGGGCTGGGTCGCCTGCTGGGCCGCACCCTGCGCACGCCCAGCCCTCGTGTTGGCTGCACCTGGGTTGCTCCCCGCCGCGCCGCCGCTGCTCCGCCGGCTGCCGGTGGTCCTCTATCACCTCAGATTCCGTGCAGGCTTCAAATGCGCATATCTCTTCCGTTCGAGCTCCATTGGAGGTGATCTTGATCTCATTAGACTTTATTTTTCATCGCAAACCTCACTGTGGACTCAATGTGGATCGAATCTCAAGGTATCAAATCCTAACATCTCCACCTCGACTCGATATTCAACCTCCTCCTAACTTCGAGAGTGTCTGGATCTCCTCGCCCCCATATCCTGGGACAATCGCCTGCTGATCATGGATGGACAAACATGGGAGTCAAGCCAGGCCGCTCGATCCCATCTCTATCGTATGCTATGTTTCTCCTGACTTGAGACCTACTCGAGGTATCATCCTGCGACAATAGAAATTTCACCTTGCGACGTCGCCTCTCGTCCTCTTGAGTCTCCTGTCTCGTGTCCGATCCACCTCCACTTGGAGCTCCACCTCACTCTAGGCTCCATCTGACTTCTGAAGCTCCACCTCGCATTAGGCTTTCCGTCAGGTAATAATGTCCTCTGCTCCCTTTCTTTCCTTCTAGCACAATTCTATCGCCACGTAGCACCTTCTGCATTTCTCCACTAGCTACTATAGCCTCTCGAATCCAGTCCGCTAAATGAGATAGGATTTCATCTGAAATCAGATATGTATCGGACCTCCCCCAATCTCCTCACTGTACTATCATGTGTCCTCCAGCTGACTATCCCGATGTCTCTGATCGTACAGCTCGATCCGTCCGGCAAATATATAATGCCCTTACTGTTCTCCAAGAAGTCAAACTGCTCCTCTCTGCAATATACATGATAGATGCATGTAGAATTTAATATCCACTGCTAGAAAGAAGTAGATACCTCGTCAAATATCTCCAGGACATCTCCATCTGAATCGCTGCTGACCGTCGCTACAGCAGCCACCGTCTGATTTTTGAGTTGAGGACAATCTCTGACCAGATGCCCCAACTTCTCACACCAGTAACACTTGATTTTGCTCAAGTCCCTCCTGGACTTGGACCGTCCTCATCAAGATCTTCTGTCGCTCTGTCTACCGTTTCCTGCTCCTTCAAAAGCCACCAAAGTTGAGCTACCGCCACCTGAGCTCGAAGCCAGGTTCTCTCTCCTGAGAACATCATTCTGGAGTATTGCCGTGGTGACCTCGTCCATCTTGATAGTGCTCTTTCCCATTAGAAGAGTAGTTACCAAGGACTCGTACGAAGGTGGAAGCGATGCTAACAAAACTAGCGCCTGGTCTTCTCCTCAATATTCTCACAAACACTGAAGGGGTCGGTGAGGATCTTCTGGAAGTGGTTTAAATGCTCCTGCACGCTCTGTCCTTTAGCCATCCGCAGTTGGTAAAACTACCTCCAGAGAAAAAAATATTGGTGAGAGACTTCGCCATGTACAACTCTTGAGTTTCGACCACAACACCGTCAGAGAAGTCTCGCTCAGCACATAGATCACCACCTCATCCGCTAGGTACATACGGATGGTACTCACCGTCTGCATCTGTAGTCTTTTCTAATCCCGCACCTCTATGGTGGTTGGCTTCTCCTCGCACAAGAGAATATCGATCAATCCCTATTGGATGAACACATCCTTCACCCTTGTCTGCCACAAGAAGAAATTATCATTCCCATCAAACTTGTTGATCTCCATCTTGATTGTTCCTGTCTTCTCCATCTTCAGTCTTGCTCACCACTGCTGCAATCTGCATCTTTGTACTGCCTCATTCTGATACCACTTGTTAGGTGGATGTCTGGCCAGGACACTATCTCTCAAGACTTTTTCAGTACCACACGATACAGTAGAAAGAAGAAATAAAATAAAAATAATCAAAATACGTGGATCAGCCAAGAAAAGAGCTCATCTCCACGGAACATGCAAACTTCACTATGAAAAAAAAAATTTACAAGAGGATATCACATCCTCAAACCTCGTACACCTAATTTCTTCCTCACAGAAAGTTTTCTTTCACAAAAGCTCTCTCTCTAGGAAAACCCTTTGAATCCCTCCTGAACCCTAAAGTGACTGCTGTCCATTGTCCAGAAGCCTCCTGCTCATTCTCTCACAGCGTCACGTGGCTCTATCTCTTCCTCGGGTGTTTACAATCTTCCTGGGCTTCGGCCTAACAAAAACCGCGCCGCACAAGCCCGTTCGCACGTCCAAAGAAAAACAAGCCACCATTGAGTATCAGGCCTTTTAAAGGCCTTAAATCAAGTTAGATCACGATTAGGACTCCTAATCAGATTTAAATCAAGTCTAAAAACCTTCCCAAGCCATTGGATCAAGACCGCAATGTTCCAAAGCCATCTGATTGCGATCGGCCTACGGAATAGTACCGTGGATCGTGTGAAATGCGTGAAAAACGTCCACGCGGTCCATAGACCTCCCGGTGCACCACTCGGTCCATGGTGGATCGGGAAAATGGGCTCCCAGGGCACGTGTGGGCCTGGGCCGGCCTGCGCGTGGGCCTGGGCTGCGCCCCGCACGCCCAGGCCTGGGCCGGCCCATGCGCCCGTGCACCCGGGCCCGAGTCGGGTCCGCCTGCTGGGCCGCACCCTACGCGCACCCAGCCCACGCACTAGCTGCACCTGGGCTGTGCCCCGCCGCACGCAGCCGCATCGCCGCTGCTCCACCGGCAGTCCTCCACCATCTCGGATTCCGTGCAGGCTTCAAACATATGTACCTCCTCCGTCCGAGCTTCGTTTGAGGTGATCTTAATCTCGTTGGATTTTGTTTTTCGTCGCGAACCTCGCTGTGGACTCAATGTGAATTGAATCTCGAGGCATCAAATCCTAACAATACAATTAAAATCCTCTTGAAGAGTAGTTTTAGAAATGCATATGCTGCTATTAGAGCTCTGTAATTTGTTGAGGGAAGCTCTGGGATCTCTATCAGAGATAATTTTAGGGATGAACTTTCGAAATGAAAACCAGCATCAATGAATATGATCTACAAACAAGAAGTTATATAGTTTTGACATCTTTTATCTGTCCATCGAATCACGAAAATGAATAATTTTATTGATATAATGCCATATTTTCATTTGATCTATAATTAAAAATATCCAAACAAGCTGTATTTTAATTTGTATATATTTTAGAGAATCTGGATTAGGATCAATAATTAATTTTTGTAAAATTAAGCATATAACATACTTTAGCTCACTAACCATATATTGTAACAATTCTTTTTTGGTCGATTGGTGAAAAAAAAAAAAAAAATTTTTAGTCTTTAATATTTTATATACAACTATATCAATTTTTTTTTTGAGAGATGCATTGCTAATTTCAATGCAGATATATTTTCGCTTAACTTTATGGTCACTCCACCGCAATCTGTGGCCATAGGTTTGTAATTTTTTTGTGTTCGGAGGTAAGTTGCTAACATCTGACCCTCTTCTAATCCAGATGCAGCATATCTTACCATTATATATACACACACACACACACACACACTTATGGATATTAGTTAAGAAAATGGATTTTGCAAAGTACTATTTTAATTAAGATAAAGGCTTAATAAGAGCCGTTTTTCCTTTTTACACAATAGCTGTTAAAATATAAAAATGGTCAAATAGCAGCCGTTATTTCTATGTTCCAACCACGAACATGTCTAAATCCTAACGTAACGGATCTTCCGAAATGGTTATACATCGTTACTTTAAACAGCCGACGGAGGATAAGGCATCGGCAACAGCGGCATTTTCTAAATCAAACAATTATCTCCAGAACTGAGAAGGCTAAGCCCACGCATATCGTGAGCCGTCCGATCTGATCAGGTTTCGGCTAACCCGACTCGAGTCGCATCACTTAATTCGACCCATTCGGCGGACGGAAGTCACCCAAGGGAGACCCATATCGACCGTCCAAATGTCAAACCCCCCTGATCGAACGGTCTTTCCGAATTCAACGACGAGGGGCCATTCCGTAGTATCCCCACGAATCCCGGGGCATCTAGTTTCCCAACGCAGCAGATTTTTCACTGGGGTTTAAGCCATGGACCGTAAGAGAGTGGTAGGGTTTTGGGGTCGGGAAAAGAGAGAGGAGAGAGACAGAGCGCGAGCGAGTGTGAAGACCTTAGGAAATAGGAATGTAGTACACATATAAGTGAGGGAGAGGCTCGCCTATCGTCCCCTTCGATGTGGCCTCGTAGGTAATGGATGTGGTTCCCTTCGTCGTCTCCCCGTAATCCCTTCAAGAAACCCTAAACCCAGCTATAATCTAATCCCTTCAGAGAGTGGCTTTAGAAATGCGCACGTTGCATTGGAGAGGTCCGTGATATTGGGGGAGCTCTGAGACTTCTTTTTAAGTTCATCTGAGCAGTGAATTTCTCCAGGTGCATTCTTTATCTTGATCCTATTGGACTATTTGCTTTTCTTTTTGATGGTTTTCTTAGTGGGTAGTGCGGGGCTTTAATCTAAGAATTAGGTGGATAAGGAGTTCTTTTTGACGTTGCTTTGCTTGTAGCTCGGCAAGTTCTTTGGCTTGGGTATTATTTGAAGGTTTGATGTTTTGCGGATGAATGAATCCTCTGTTTTACTGCTTTCTTGGCCGTCGGATTTGGCTGCCAGTTTCTCATGGTTTTAAATGATAAATATGGTGTTGGCGTTTCGAGTATCAGTGGTAAATTTTATTTGGTGATGGTTTTTAGGACTAGTTGATCGGAATTTGGATAGGATTTTTGTGTTATTCTTCATCCGAGAGTGTTCTTCTAAGCGATTTTAGTTTCCTGATTCATCTTTCAGAGAGACGTGATCGATACTGTTTAACACCCTCGGACTTTTTGTTTTTCTCTTCTTTCTCATGTCGTCATATTCATGAAAAGCTCTGGAAAAGTTGTTACTCTGAAGTAGCTCATAGTGTGGACTTAAGTGCTGATTGGCATGGCATGGTACGATTTTTACCATGCGAGTGCCTTACCGGATTGTGGGACTGAGATGTCTTGGCTGCATGCCAATACTCGGAATGGTGCCATGCCACTGCATGCTAAGCATGCCATGCCCTAACATAGAATGGAAGAGCAGACGAGAACTATGCCCCTGCCCAGATGGCAGGAGATCCTCGTTGTGCTATAATTGTTTGTGCGCAGGTCTGGTCTCTAATCTTAAAACATAGGTGGACAAGATAAATTGCACTGTGATTTCTTTTGATTTAGGGGTTTAATGGAAATATGGGGTTTCAGTTATAAATCTGAGGTTTTGAATATTGGTTTTCTGTTTTACCATCTTTCCGAGTGTGGAATTTGGGTCAGTGTTTTTTTTTTTTTTTTGATAGCAAAATGATGAAACTTTGTGCTGGTTTTGATTTGTGATTTTATTTCGGATGGTAGATGCGGTAATAGTTATTTGTTACGGCTTGTTAACTAGATCTGAAGTTTGATGTGATTATGTATTGTTCCCTGGTCTGATAATGTTCTTTTAAGTGATATTAGCCGCTTATTTTGAGAAATGGTTATCATTGTTTGACAATCTTTTCATTGTCAATGCCATTGTTGTTATTATTATTGTTTGGTTCGGTGTTTTCGTGTGCTATATATCCAGGGAGATAGCCACTATAAAGCTATTCAAAGTATGTTTGCTAATTATGGTGTTCCAGGGTGGTTGTCTAAATAAATTTGGCTGATTGTCATCTGGCAGTTGATGTATTGACTGGATATTGCTGGTATACCATGCAATTGACTAGACAAAGAATTTTGTGGAGCATTGGTGAGAAAACTGTTAGTCAGATTTATTTGAAAATTTCTTGACACTGCCCAAGTTCTACAGTGCCCTTATGTTGATGATTTTAGATTCTATGAAGGAAATGAATTTAATTATGAGTTTGTTTTCAACAATTTTTTTTGGGACATGCTTTTCACTAGCTCTAAAATGTTATTTATGATTTTGTAAAGTTAATTTTTTTATGGCTGAACTTTATTTAGAAATCACCTGTTTAATTGCCTTGTTGCTCGTTGAATTTCTTGGGTTCATTTATAAACCAGTTGTGTGATAAATTTTGCTGTGTAAAATTCACATTTTTCTTATAAGCTGCAGCATCTGTTGAACAATTTTCAGTTGCTTCTGATTTGTACATTACTTTGACCTTATTTGTTTGGACCATAACTTTACGCATGAGATGCAGTATCTGTTTGTCTGGAACATAACTTTACACATGAGATGCAGTATCTGCTTGTTTGGAGTGGTTCTCCGTATGTCCCCATTTCTGTGTTCTAACTTCTAGTGGGGAAGATTGTCTGCAGGCTTCTGCTGGGTTGATGGCCAATGATGATAGCAATGTAAAGAAAGACAATGGGACAAAAAAGAAAACACAAGCCCAACTTCAATCACTGGAAAAATTGTACTCAGGTATCAATTTACTAGTTTGAGTGTGCTTTGCCTGTTTCTGTAATCTCTTTTCTAGATGACTGCTCATTTGTTTAAATATCAGCAAGGATCTTATGTCTGATTGCATTCTTATTGTGTATCCTCTTACTCTTGAATGCAGATGAGAAATATCCAAAGCAAAAGGCAGTGGAAGAGTATGCTGTATCCCTGAATTTGACATATAACCAGATCCGTACATGGTTTGTTGAGAGGAGAAGGAAAGAAAAAAAGGAGAATGAAGCTCTGAGTAAATTGAAATCCAGTGAAGTTGTGGAACTAGAATCAGATCAATCAAATGACATTGCATTTTTTGCTGATGGTAGGCATGTGAGGCAGAAAGACAAACACTCAGCACCAATAATGCATAGGACAAATATATCAGGTAAGGGGGAAAAGGGCCCACACTTTGTTGATATATTATGAGCTATGGAATCCAGAATCAACCTGTTTTAAGGAAGAAATCCTGTGCAGGACATTCTAGCAACCAGCTTGTGAGACGTAAAGACAGTTGGAAGATTTTAGGACAACATATGAATAACTCTGTTGCTGGGAGAATGCAGTGTGCAGAAAAGAAACATCTTATTTGCTTACAAGTTTTATTTTCCAAGGACTATATTTTGAAAAAAGTATTCCGCAAAGATGGTCCTCCTCTTGGAGCAGAGTTTGATCCTCCTGGAAATGTTTTGAGCTGTCATACAGGTATGTCGTTCTCTGCATATCGAGCTGGGAAAATGGATGTGTTAGCTGAATCACCTTTTTTCATTGTTTTTTCCCTTGGTGGAATATACTGTTCATAGTGGTCCTTTGTCCAAGGTGGTGGTGTGGCACATTCAAAATGTTTATTCAAAAAAAAAAAAAAAAAGGAGAGAGAGAGAGAGAGAAGGAAACAGTTGAACATGAAGTCACTACATTAAACAAAGACTTTAAGCACAGCAATCTGTTGTCATCTGCTATAACAAAATTTTTAAAATTTCAATGTCTAAAGGTTACATTTCTTTTAGCATGACATTGAATTGTTTTGTAATCCTTGAATTTGTGTATATAAACCTGGAAAAGATCTGGATCAGATTTCATCTCTTGATGGTGGCTATCCGTAAGAAATATGAGAGTTTTCCAAGTTTGTTTTTCTGTTAGGATGTGGTGTTGTAGCATAGCACTTCCTTCCAAGAGGCAGAACCTTGACTCTTTTGTTCTTATTAGGACTAAGATAAAATAAAAACAAGGAATTCTATCATTCTATCTTTGTCTTCCATCATCTAGGCTTCTAGTTTTCACAAACTGACATGTCTAAAATCTATTTCTTATGTTCCCATCCCTTGTCTGTGTGACTATTGCCATCAGTGTGCTCATCTACTTGTTGCTAAATATTCTATATAATATTGGGGTTTGACTACTTTAACAAATGAAAGCTTATCTGCAAGGTTGCTGTCTAGGATGCACAGATAAATGTCGCTATGCTCTCAATCATTTAATTGTAAGCATCTTTTATGATTTATATATTTATTTCACAGTGGCTTTCTGTTGCTTGTTTCCGTATAGTATATATATCACATCATGATGCAGTATCCTTATATGTTAACTAGCAGGATAATTCAGTATAAACTGTAAACCATTTAAATCGGTACCTTTTTCTGATGTATTCGAGATTTTTTACTTATTTTTAGTTGTAGTTCCATTTTTGTGTTTCTAACTTTATATGGTTCAATTCTTTTTTTGCATGTGGGCAGGTTCCCGAAAGGGCCAAAACCTTCAGTCCTGCCGTGACAGCGAAAGAAGCCTCAAAAAGAGAAAGGTACCTAAATTATTTTCATTTGATCTGATAAGTAGCTCAGTTTCCCTTTCCAAGTTGCAAATTTTAGTCCATGCATAATAGATGGGATAAGTTATAACGTGCGAAACAGATTTTTCTTAAAACCATGCTTAGGTTGTACATTCTTCTCTTCTTGTTAGTTATATTATTTTTTTGAGGACAATATGCTTCCTTAACATTTTATTGTGTAGTCTGTATCGATAGCAACATAATTTTGAATATCTTCAATTTCATATTTTGAAGAATTTTCTTTTAATTATATGTATATTCTCTAAATTTGTAATTATGCTCTATGGTTGACATTATCTTGGTGGGTTAAGGCTTGGTTGGTAACTTGGTATTATTTTTCAGCATCACATCAATGATGAGGAAAGGATGGCCTCCTTAGATGTTTACCTGATGTCTGTTAAAACCAGAATGTGCTCATTTTTGCATTCAAGATTTGAAATGTAATTTAACTTGTGGTTTTCTTTTTATTTGCTTTCATCAAATATATACATTTCTAGGTCTTGGAGTCTCCTATGTTGGATCCTATAACTTCCCGTGAAAGAAATGTTCTTGAAAGGAAGTTTGGTATTGGAAAAGGTTTGATGACAGTATGGCATGCAACAAATTCAGGAAGTGGAAAGTTTCCAACTGGTATTGATTTCGTGAATGGAAGTGCAGCCTGGATGCCTTTCAAATCTAATGCTTCTTTTAGAAAAGTGATGTGTCAGTTTTCAAAAGGA
Source organism: Elaeis guineensis (assembly GCF_000442705.2). Classification (NCBI taxonomy): domain Eukaryota; kingdom Viridiplantae; phylum Streptophyta; class Magnoliopsida; order Arecales; family Arecaceae; genus Elaeis; species Elaeis guineensis. The sequence continues at coordinate 19,252,937 of NC_026002.2, forward strand.
ATGCAGCAAAGGGGACAGGTTCAATAAATATTTTGTAATTTAACTTTGTCTTTTTTCTCATGCTTCAAGGGATTCATTACTGTTCTTGTAGGTTTAGCCAATTCCGAGACCTTAGAAAGAGAGTTTTCTCTGATAACTTTTTATCATGCAGAGACAAAATACATCATGGAAAAAGATACAGGAGAAGAGAAAGCTTCCCATAAGGAAAAGAAAGGTGCTGTTGCCTTGAATGTTCTCTGTAATATGAATATTAAATTAATAATGAAAGCCAAGCAGCTGATGGAAATTAGCTGGATTGCAGCTGAAAGATATTCTCTAGCTTGTAAATAGGCTAGAGATTGTCAAAATTTTTGCATGTCGTCACAAATTTTTTTGGTCAAGTAACTTAAAGATGCATAATCAGTATGCAAATCTACATCAAGATAAAATATTATTCATTTTGTTCTTCAATTTTTTTGCACAATACTCAGGTACCTTGTGGCAAGGATGTAGATCAGAAGAAACCTCATCCAACAGAATGCAAGCTTTCACTTGATGAACTTAAATCTTTGGAACAATCAAATGCGCTGACAGTATTAGTTGATGACGAGGAGCTGGAACTCAGGGAGTTACAGGCTGGACCAAATCCATTGAGGTGTTCTGCTCATCTTGCTTCAAGTGGAAGACATGGGTGTCCACTTTGCAAAGGTTTCTTTCCTCCCCTAATTCCATAAGGATCTGTCTTATCTTTTCAGACATAACACACTTAATATTCTTTTTTTTTTTTTCAAAGACTTGCTGGCCAGGTTTCCTCCACAAAGTGTGAAAATGAAGCCACCATTATGTATAAGACCTTGGGATTCTTCACCAGAACTCGTTAAAAAACTGTTCAAGGTTAGTGCACTACTTTTTTCCCCTGTTAATTGCATCTTCTGCCTGATGCAGAAATTCATGTGACTTTCACTGTATGGCACGAGGAATTTCACTGTTCACTGTGCTAGTATACCTGGATATATTTATGAAATTTGAGCCATCTTCACTTTTTACCTCATCTTTTCTAGATATACAACAATTCCAATTGCAGCTCCCCTTCAACATCCTATTGTAGCTTTTACCTCATAAATATTAGTTTCATAACTATGAAACCTCCTGAATGAGAGCTGTTAGTAAATGTATTAAAAGTAGTCAAATAGATACACGTGTATGCTGTCGGCACAAATGTATTTCTCACTGTTAATTTGCTAGATCTCTTGTGACTCATTTCCATGTTTGGTTTTTCTTCATTTAATGGATGATGTTTGAGTTCATTCAAAATCAGCTATTACCTTCCTGTTCTCTGATAATATCAATTTTTTGTACTAAGTAATAAGTTTAGATGATGATTCAGAAAAATGATGCAGATAGTGTTTAATCTTTTGCTCTCTGTAATAAATATTTTCATAATCTATATTTTTATGTAAGATAACAGAAACATGGTTAGGCATTTTGCTGCCTCTTGTGTCTGCTTCTAGAAAAATAGATGTTACTGAGACCATTCAGTTTAGCTTATGACACTTGGCTATGGATCAATGAGAAGAAATTCTAAAATAGTGAAAGGTTCGCCATCTTGGTACCGGACCCCATATTGGTATCTTCTTGTCACAGTGTTGGTACGTGGTTCGATATGGTATGAGACAGTATATCTGATGTGGGTATGGTACAAAATAGCATACCGGTACGAGATTGGTATGGTACGGTATGCCTTATACCATCTGGTATGGGGCGGTATGGCAAATCATGAATGGATATGGATTTGGTGCTTATGCATTCATCCACCTGAGAAACATAAATAAAAAACTTGCAGCAGATATTTGCTCTTCTTTCGGCTCCACAAATCTTGATCAGCAGAAATAGAACTAGTTGCATTGTAACAGCATCCATGCAGAGAATATATTTTGTATTTTGGCTCAGTCCTCCCCTTCTTCCTTAGTATATATTAACCAACCCTGGCTTGGCATGCTTTCTTCCCTGTTCCCTTTTCAACTAGAAGCTTTGAGGTAAACCTTACTTACAACATACTTTGCTGCCAATAGTAGAATGGTGTTGGGGTATATCTTACCTTTGTCCTTTGAAGTTGCCATTATTATTTTACTCTTGGAATGTCTATCTGATGCCTTGTTTCTTAAACAGGTTTTGCGTTTCTTGTATACTCATTCTGCAACAATTAACGTATGCCCCTTTACCCTAGATGAGCTTGCTCAGGCATTCCATGACAAGGTAAAACCCTTTTGAAGGCTAAATCTAAATTAAATATATTTGGGCTATTTTTTTAAGAGCTTACTTTTATGCACCATTTTCGCATGTTGATATTGAGCCATTACTTTTCATATGTGAATTCTAGGACTCCTTCTTATTAGGAAAAATTCATGTGGCTCTTCTCAAGCTGCTTCTGTTAGCAGTGGAGAGGGAGATAGCTGCTGGATTCATCTGTCGGGCTTTCAAGGACTGCAGATTTCTAGGGTTTCTGAACTTTGTAAGTTTGTGATCCTGAGTGAATGCTTCATAATTTCTTGTTGTTGTTTCTCATATTGTAAAACCAGCCGGATTTTTTTTTAAAAAAAATAAATGTTTGGCTTTTCCTTTTTCCCACAGCATGTTATGAATGTGATCTCTTGCAACTCCTAGTTTTCAATGAGTGCATGGAAATTGATGTATCACTGTTGTTCTTCTCTGTTGTCCATTATGATGAAACATAAAATTGAGATACATCATTGTTAGCTGAGCTTTGTGTCCGGACCCATCAATTATTGTTTTGATATTTCTGGACTTACAATTTTTTCATGGTAATTTGGTAGATCAAGCTATGGATTTCTTCATTTCATTTGCAAGTAATTCAGAAAAAAAATATTGAGGAACTTTCTTGACCTATATCAGGTGAAGGTGTTTTTTTAGAGATTCTTTTTATGAAGGTGAACATGGCCTAAAAGTTAGGTTTAGCTTTTGTATATTTGTGCTAGCATATTTTTCCTCTGTTTCTTACTAACAGAAGCATGAAGAATTTTTGGTTTGTTCCACATTTAGATGCTGTTTAATCAGAAAGTAGGTTGAAATTAGTTGTTTTTCGTATATCTCTTATTATGAGAGTAATACCAATAAATCTTGTGTTATGCGACTTAGAGTTTATGATTTGATTGGGCAGTGTCCTCTGATGATTATAAGATATCCAATTTTCAACATTGATTCAATGCTTTATTCTTCTTCATTATGACTCCTCATTTCATAACTTACTAAACCCTCTCTTCATTCTTGTGCTTTTTTCTCTAGTTAAACTCTCATGTACATTTTGGTTTGGAAATTGTTTCTCGTGCAGGTAAGAGAACAAGAACTTGATGTGAATTTCTGGAGTAGATCTCTCAGTCCTCTTACATGGACTGAAATACTGCGACAAGTGTTGGTTGCAGCAGGTTATGGTTCAAAGCAGAATACAATGAAGAGACAAATTTTTAGCAAGGTATTAAAAAATGAATCTTTAGCATGATGGACGGATATGCGGCAAAGACTTAGGTGCTGATGCCGGTGGTTGTGCCATGTGCCAGTCTGTGCCGGCATAGGTGTTTCGCAGTTGGAAACAATAGATTTTAAAAGAATCTAACGTCTTGTTTTAATAAAAAATATTCTAAAAAAGTAATACTGTGCAACTGTATTGTGTGTTGGGACTGTTCCTGACATGATATGTGCTGGTTGGCACAGATCAGCACGGGCTGGCATTTGAAACCTTTATATGAATAACTATTGTTGTTTTTGTTGACTTGTTATTATTATTTAACGTGACCTCACATTTGTGGGTTGAGGTATCTAATACTAAGTGTTTCTATGGCAGCAGGCTGACAGTGCTGCTTGATTTGTTATTCATGCTTGTCATTCTTTTGTTAGTGTGAGATCTTACAAATATTAAAGCAAGAGAGTAATTTCCATGTGTCTGCAAGATTAACCAAATTGTCATTTGATTAGGTTGTGGAAACAATTCGATTATCATTTGATTTTTTCCTGGATGATGATGTTTGGCAGGCTACCAAGCTATTTTCAAACTGTTTCTATTGTACAATGTGGGATAGCACTGTGTAAATCTTAAGTGGGCTTTTAGATTACTTGCATTATAATTTATACTTCTGAGCTCCATATCATATGTTGTCATTCAATGTGTTGTTGTTGCCTACTTGCTGGTCCTTTATAATATATCTATTCCTCTATATCTTATTCATGTTATCATTCTTACCGTTACTATAAGTTTTATGCCTCACCAAGTTCAGGTAAAGAAGTGCGGTTTTGTGCTTGGCTAAAATAGTCGTGAATTAAAAGAAAATGCCTCATTTTTCATCTCTTACATGTTCATGTTGCAGGATAGGAATCGGATGGCTAAATATGGCCTACATCCCCGTACACTGAAAGGAGCACTATTTACATTGTTATACAAGCAAGGAACTGGTGGTTTAAAAGTTTCTGAGCTGGCAAGAACTTCTGAGGTATAATCAAAAAAAAAGCTATGATGCATCCATGAACATATCAAAAATGCGAAATATCTGAAAATGCAAGTTTTTAATGTATTCATATGGCCTTTATTTGTTATTCTTCAGATTGTTGACCTTGACCTTCCCCACACAAAAGAAGAACTCGAACAGTTGATACGCTCAACTCTTTCCAGTGATATCACATTGTTTGAGAAAATCGGGCCTTCAGCATTTCGCCTTCGTGTGGATCCTCATGTTAAAGGAAAAGAAGACCTGCTATCAGATACTGAGGATTCAGGAAGTGTAGATGATGACTCTGTGGATGCTAGTTCCAGCAATGATGATTCTGATGATTCTAAGGAGATAAATTCTGCTGTACGTGAAAGACAGATCATTAAGTACAAGGCTTGGCAAAAGAAAACTGGCCAAGAGGTAGCTAAATGCATTGAAATTGATGAAAGTTATTCAGGAGAAGCATGGGTTCTTGGATTGATGGAGGGTGAATACTCAGATTTAAGCATTGAAGAGAAGTTGAATGCTTTGGCAGCTCTTGTTGATCTTGTTGGCGCTGGTTCTATTTTAAGAACTGAGGTAATCAGAAGTTGCCTGACCTATCTAGTTCCTATTCTCGTATTGCATGTTCATTGTAAAATATTGATTATCTATTTTTCTTTTATCTTCTGGTTTTTTTAACGGAGGATGTTTAGGCTTTTTCCATATTTATCGTCAAAAAAGCGCTTATTTGTTTATTTGCCCCTAAAAAATTGGAAACTGCATGTATCCTCCAACAATTTGGAACTTGCATATATGCTCCTCCAAAAATATGCTAAGTTTTACACACTAGTCACACACATATATGGATATCCTTGCACTTAGATTTCTTGGTTGCTTATTTACTGCTAAATGGAAGCTGTCATGAAATTTTTGAAATGCAAAGAATCATATATATAAATAGGGGCAAAATAGTCAATTGACAATTTAGGTTTATTTTTCAACAAGCTAAACTAATTTTGAAAAATGATGTAATTATATGCAACATATCATGCAGATTTCAGACGTTTAAAGGTGTGTATATTCCTCTTTACCTTTGAAAAGTAAATACTCAAGCAGGGATTTTTGAGAGGTATATACATGCTTAAATATTCAAGTAGGGATTTTTTATTGTGTAACTATCTCTACTGAATGCATCTGCATAGTTCCTCCTTTTTTTTTTTTGGTGGGGGCGGGGGGTGTGGTGGCAATGTTTTGAGAAGACCTTTGTACATTCTGGAGTTGCTATGTTTTTGGCTAAACATGTCAGCCTTTTGTTTTTCTATCTACAATTTCAACCATTCTACTCTTTCTTTTTTCTGAACTAATGAATTACAGCTTATCCCATTTTTCACTCTATATATATTTTTTTCTCCTCTATCCATCCGCTCTCTGTTCATTGTCCTCGTTTCCTGTTCTAACCGTCATTTATTTATCTTTTATGCCATTGTGCCACCATTTTTTTGATGTGATATGTTGTTGAACATATGCATAATATTTTGTTGTTTCTTTTGTGTGAATTCTTCCTTCTGAAAAATTTCTTCTACTAGCTGACCCCAAACTGTTGGGAAAGGCTAGATGATGATTGAACATTTCTTGCATTGATAAAGGAATCTGAACATCGATGCCAATAATTATCAACACTAACTGTATCATGTTACAAGTGACCCTGTAAAAAGATATTTTAATAATGCCTTTCTTGCTCTATAAAGAGAGTTGCTCCTAGTTGCGTTATTCTATTGCTTAAACCTGAACATCATCTTTTTAGGCAGATCATAATTCTTGACCCAACATGCTCTGCTCTGTTTTCTTTAACCTGGGAAATCGAAGCTAGATTACACTGGATAAAGAGAATTCTGTGATCTGATGAATTTAGGTTGGCAAACCCTTTGGTTTAACAGTCGTTAAAATCTTTGGTTTTTATTTTTCTTGGCTTGACTTCCCTAGAACTTGTAAAATGTTTTACATTCATCATGTTACTCTTTGTATGCAGGAACCAGTAAGAGCCATATCAGTCATTCCCAGTACACGATCTCATGGATCAGGTGCAAAAATAAAGAAATCATCAACAAATAATCATCTCCTATCCCAAGCATCGTGGGAGGGACTTGCCCATAATGTAGAGGAAACACATTCTTTACCAGTTTCTTGTCCAACTGATTTTTCTGCTACCTTCTTAAAGACAACTAAGAAGGGGCAATCCTCTGTCAATGCAAATGAACATCACCCAGGTGTCTCCAGAAGAAAGAACGCTGAGCCTATGGGAGAACCTGGTCAAGTCATGCATCCATTACAATCCATATATTTAGGATCTGATCGCAGGTACAATAGCTACTGGCTTTTCCTTGGCCCTTGTACTGCAGATGATCCAGGCCATCGAAGGGTCTATTTTGAGTCTTCTGAAGATGGTCATTGGGGGGTGATTGATACATCACAGGTTGTTATAATCTCCTTTAAATCTCACTTAAGGAAATGCATTGAATTTCTTATAACTTATTTTCTTCAAGCTAACCTGGAAGGATGTTGCTGTCTTTAACTGCAATGTAGGTTTTGCATACACTGTGCTCTGTTTTAGATGGTAGAGGCACACGCGAGGCTCGCCTTTTAGCATCTTTGGAGAAGAGGGAATCATTTCTCTGTCAAGCAATGGATGGGTATATAACTGATGAAATTAGAATCAGGCAAACCAGAAGATCTGATCCATCCGACTTAGATACAAACGGTGGAGATGGATCTTCACCTATTTCAGATATAGATAATGTTATGATTCCTACAGAATCCACAGAAAATCTGTTGGCTGCATCTGGTGCTATAATTCTGGAAGTTGGGAAGGGTGCTGAAGATAGGAAGCAAAAGTGGGAACGTCTGCAGGCATTTGACAAATGGATATGGAGTTCTTTCTATTCCAATCTTAATTCTGTAAAGTACAGTAAAAGGTCATATATGGAATCTTTAGCACGTTGTGAGAGTTGCCATGATTTGTACTGGAGAGATGAAAAACATTGTAAAATATGTCACGCTACCTTTGAGATAGATTTTGATCTTGAAGAAAGATATGCCATCCATGTTGCAACATGTAGGGAAATGGAGGACACCAGTGACAGTGAGTATCCAAATCATAAGGTTCTGCCCTCACAGTTGCAAGCACTCAAAGCAGCAATTCATGCAATCGAGGTAAGCCCTTAACCTGACTTATAGTCTTTATTTACCCTCTTTTTGTTTGTCTCATCCAAGTGTGAACTTGTTCTGATTTTCAATTGTAACTTGCAAGGAGATCAGAAAAAAAATGCATGTGATTTTGATCATGGTTGCAGTGTAATCTGCAATAGCTTGAGTGCTCTAGTTGATGAAATCTCTGTTCACTGTTTTTCTACAGATGAACATGCCTGTTGCAGCATTAGCTAATACATGGACAAGTTCAGCACACAAGCTCTGGGTAAAGCGGCTGCGACGCACATCATCCATGCCCGAGCTTTTGCAGGTTTGGTTTCAAAAAATACAAATTACTGTCATTTGCAATTTTTTATTACTCAGATTGTAGTTATGTAAGGTTTCTGACATACACTTTCGTTCTTTTGGTTCTTTTCTCAAAAACATTCATGGCAGGTTCTTGTTGATTTTGTTGGTGCCATCAATGAGGAGTGGTTGTATGAATGTGCTTCTGCTTGGGGTTCTAATATGGCTTTAGATGATATCATTGTATATTTTCAGACCATGCCGCAAACAACATCTGCAGTTGCACTTTGGATGGTCAAATTGGATTCTCTGATTGCTCCTTATCTGGAAAGAGTTCAATCTGAAAGAAGATTATCAAACATGTTGCAGTTACAACGTATGATAACATCCTACTATGATTTAGATTTGTAAATTTTTCTTACGAAATTATCACGATCTTGTGTGTGCTTATTTCGTGAATTTGATTGATTGTTTATCATCTTAGATATATCTTTTGATATATGGCTTGCTTTTAACAATCTGGAAATTATTCTATTAGTTGCGTGGAAATGTATCACTTTGATTTGCTTTCAACTAGTAGTTTTTATCAATTTCTTCGGTGCCTTATTCTTTTGTTGCATTAATTCCTCTTCTGAAGCAATTGTTGTGGTTAACCATTCTATGGTTTTACCATGAATGAGTAACTGCCTTAATGCATTTACTGTCTATGGCTAATTAATTAGTTTTGTAACTTTCAGTTTATTAACCATTCATAACAATTCTGAAGTCAGTTTTTCCCCGCCATAGGGTAGGAATTTACTATATTCTTACTCTAGACCACATCTTTCTACTTGGGGGCTGTTTGGTTGCCTTCATCTGAGCCACAGATGCTGCATCCAGCTGCAGGGAACAAATTTAGGTGTTTGGTTGCCTGCAATTGCATTAGGTGCAGGCAATCTGAAGCCCTTTTGCGGCATATAGACATGCAGCCAAAACTGGTTGCATCCCCAAATTTAGGCTCTTAGTGTGTGTTTATGCGCTAATATATCTATTCCATGCTTTTGATTATGATCAGGGGGGACCACCTGATCCAGCTGGATCAGGAGGGCAAGAGAGTGCCCTGCGGGTGGGTTGGGGGGGGGGGGGGTGGGGCAGCGCGCGTGTTGTGCGAGGAAGGCAATGGGAGCAGGGAGAGGGCAAGGGATCACGGGACCTGATATATAGATATTATATAAAAAATCTTGCAGGGATCAAGTCCACAACCCTCGTGATTCCTCTCTTCTCTTGTTACCTCTCTCTCTTCCCCTCCAGCACTCTCTTCCCTTCCCGATCCTTGCTGGATCTGGCAGCTTGTTCCCAGGTAGGTCTTAAAAGAATTAACAAATGCAAGAACTGGTGGCCTTTCTGGTTGTAGTATGACATAAAATTCAAAGTGAAGAAGATGGTTATTTGAATGGAACCATAGGCAAATAGATTAAATTGACCAAATGGGGGAGCTAATCAATGAGGTAATTGACCTGCTGCTGCATCTTTCTCTAGTGCTTGTTGATAGGATTAAGATGAGGTGGATAAAGCGATAGATGGAAGTATCAGAAATGGCATTAAAATGGGGTGAATAAAGTGGAGAACATTCTCTTGATGATGTTATGTGATAATTGAAAATTTTAGTAAATAAAGACAAGTGTATGTGATATGAAGCAGACAATGTGTAGAAATAGAAGAATTGGGTGGTTGAAAGGGCACTTTAGTATAATATGTTGAATGGAGGGAATGTTGGTATATCGAAGAGGATTAAAAATGGAGAAGGAATGCCTGAGCTATTTAGTATTAGTACCAATAGAGGACATGGTGAATTAGATGTGCTTGAGATGGTGTGCCTTCACTATTGGAGTACATTAACCAAAAGTACAGTGAGATGGGGGTTGCACATTTGAGCTTGTGACTCAGACAGTGATTGAGCTCTTCCTTATTTTATTTTCTTTGTTATTTTGCACTGAGAATGGATGTTTTGCTGTACTTGGGTCCAAACACCAGAACTATTGAGAATATCTTGCAAAGTTATAATAATTCTGCTCGATATAAATGTTTTAAGTTTGGCATTGATAACGCTATATGTTTGCACTATGAGTTGCCTTAGAAGATTTTGCAAGGTTATAGCTATAAGGTTGGTAGTTTGATTTGATTGCAAGTATGAGATGCACAAACTAGTTTGAAGAGCTATATTAATCTTGGTAGTTTCAGAAAATATATTGCAGAAACTAGTTTGATCTGATTGCAAGTATGAGATGCGGAAACTAGTTTGAAGAACTATATTGATATTGGGAGTTTCAGAAAATAATTTTCCTTCTGGAGTAGAAATAATTGAACATTTTCACTGGCCTTTGATGTTCTAGAGGCGCAATTTCCTATCTGGTAGACATCCCTGTGATTGTTCAATGCAGGAAAAAGATAATTGTTAACATCTCTTTCGATACGCTGATTGTTTGAAAAGTTTATGATAGCAACTATCTTTAAGATGATGCATTTCATTGAACATTCTGATATTGTATATGGGTTTCTCTGTTGGTTGTGCTAATTCCTGGCAATATACAATCAACTTATGATGAATATTTTTGCCCCTTAGGTGTATTCTTCTCCCTCATCATTTTATCAACATTCAAAAATTGTCTTGCAGGAAGCGGGGCCTGTACGAGATAGTTTGGAATCAATAAAGCTATTTTTTTTTTTAGCATCTGTGTCGAAGTTCAAGAGCATTCAGGTACAAGCTAATGCCAGGGATAATGTTAAAGGATTGGAAGATGTATGGCCCACATAATCTCGCTCAAGCATTTTGGTCGTATTGATGATAAGATTTATTCACCACCAGGCCTTTGCTATGGATTTCTCAATCCTCAAGACCAAATATTTGTAATTTGCTGCAGTTTCGAGCTATATACAATGCCAATTTTGATTGTTTTGAGGATAAGGTAGTTCAGCTGGATCAGCAACTGCTGAAAGTGATTCAGTTACCAAACATGAACGTCATGGCCTGACAAGTTTTGCACTCATGTATTTTTGAAGTATAGGTTTGTCACAGCAAGGTGACGTTCATGTTAATATTCATAACTTCATCTCTATGAATGTCTTACAATTCTTTTGTTTTTGTTGTTTTAAATATCTGTTCTAATGTCAGTTCAGCACTTTGACCAAAACGATTCAAAACTCATGAGTACAATTACTTGTGATTAGGGGAGCTGTTTAGTAGTCTTCAGGCGAAGTAAATAATTCCTGTTTTCATGTTAACAGCAATTCGTTGCTATTTGTATGGCATGTTTTCTGATGATTCTGTCATAGTAATGGAGTCAATTTCATTCCTTAGCATCCGGTGGTCTATTTTATCCCATTGGTTCATTGACATTCTGATTTGAGTCTTGACATAAAATTAAATTACATGGGGCAATAGATGGTGTTTTCTTTGAGGTATATTTCTGCTTTTTATTTGCCGTGCTTTTGGGGTTGCAAATTGAGGGCATTGGTGTGTTTTTTTTTTTTTTTTTAAGGTGGGGGTTGGTAATGAAAACTTGCTTTGGAACAAGGTTACCACTCCTATCAGGGATATCCCTGGTTGGGTACCATATCCTGTAAGAGATTGAGAAGTTTGGTTCTTAACTTGATGGACAACTGCTCGACTGACATATGCGGAGGAGAGCTACCACTATAAAATTGGTGGTACCTAAGCTGATGAGATATGCGGATCACTAAAGTTGTATCTGATATCATGATCGTTGACTCATTGTTTAGTTGAAAAATTTTGTTGTATATGAGGAAAATTTTTTTGGTTTTTAGCTTTTTGGAGGTCAATATAAAATTTGAAGCTAATATGGACAGGAGAACACTGTGTTAAACGTCTCTGCACCTGCGTTAATCACTCCTGCCTCTAATAATATTCGAGGTGCAAACTCTGTAAAACGCTGCTTGTTTGATTGCCTGCAAAGCATCATTTTGTAAGTAACGTGAGGTAGGCTGACATGCAGGTGATTATTTTGCTGTATCTGGGACAGGATTTGCATCGAGAGACTTTGTAGGTGCAGCCAAGATGGCATTGTCCAGCTGGAGCAAAGCGGCAAGAAGTTGACGGAAGACGTTGATGCCGCCCACCTACAAAGAGACCCGCAAGAGATCTTATTGCATCTTGAATCAGGACATCTATAAACTCTTTGAAATGCTTCGGGCCTGCAACTGTTATAGCAAGAGCTGGGCTTGATCAGCATGCTACCTATACATAGAAATAATAAACAAGATAAAAACCATTGAGAAAATTTATATGATCTAGGATCTGAGAAACAGGATAACCTAATCCAGGTCCCTGACCAGCGTCCAAGAACAAACCATAAGAATACATACCCTTCTAAATATTGAAATTTATATGAATATTCTTCAAATTTATTATTTGTATGCATATTTTTATAAAATATTGTTTTGCTGGTATATCTCTTTTTTTTTTTTTTTTTTTTGTCTTTTTAGTTTATGCATCGATCCCATCTAATATCCTTAATAATTAACAGTTTAAAATTGAAATGATTCAAATATCCATAATAGGTGCATACGTAAAAGAAATATTTATCTGAGCATACATATAAATAATAATTTAATAAAAATATTCATGTAATTTTATATATTTAGGAAGGTATGCATATAATTTTTTTTTTTTTTTTTTTGCTTGAATATCCTCCTAAATATTGAAATTAATGTGGATACATTTTCAAAATTGACATTTACATACATATCCTCACAAAACACTATTTTGTGGGAATATCCATTATATAACGATTTAGCTGACCTCATTAGATAAAATCATGTTTATTTAAATTAAAATTAATTAAAATTATGAAATTACTTTTTCATGTCAAAAATTGGTAATAGGTTAATGAGTCTTGATAGGAACTTACTCATCCATTGAACTTTCCTCTTTTCCCACATGATTGCTTTCTTTCGCTTAAGATTGTCCTAATCTCTCCACCTTTAAAAAATTTTTCAATTTTTGATCCCTCTCTTTCTCTTGCCGAGTTCTCACCATTGGAATTCAAGTCCCTCATATTGCCGCTAGATTCCTATTTTATTGTATCTTTTTTACATGAAGATCTCTATAAATTATTTAAAAGAAAGTATCACGAGAGGTTTGCAATGTTTAATTTTTAGTGCATGATATTTGCAATGCTCATATTTAGAGTTGGAAAACTTTCACCTATCATAAACCATACATAGTGCCAATTTTTTAATTTCTAAATTTTGATACTCAAACTACCTCTAACTCTAGTTTTCCCTATCCTACTTTGGTCTATACTAATTACCAAATAAAATAAATAAAAAAGTTAGAATTTTATATCAATTTAAGAATTAAAATGTAAAACCTCTTGCTAGACTTCCTCTTGTCTAGATGATTGCACCCCTATACAAAATCAAGAATGATTATTATAAATGATTTGTCGAGAAAATATGGGTAACAATGAAAAAATATGAAAAAGAGGTGCAGGAAGAACTAGGGCAGCCAGGTGTTGTCGTCTGGCAACTTGACTCAGCCTAGTCTAGGTAACATGACTCTGATATCACTAGTGGAGGATCCACATGATTAATAAGACAGTCATGCACATTAATCTTAGGTTAGACACCATCCATCATGGACTCACTGTACAAAAGTTTAAGCTATTATGTTGAGGTTAGCCTCAGACACCATCTATCATAGACTCGCAGCACAAAAGTTTAGGCTATTGCATTGAGGATTGTCCCAAGCTTATAATCCGCATCATTTTACTAGACAATGTGGTACCATGACATTACATAAATTATATCATACTTGAATCCTTTTTTTCTTTTGGGGAGATACAAAGGAGGCTATTGCGTAGAAAAGAAAAAGTCTAATAGAATTACAATTAGCATCTTTAATGAGAAACACCGCAGGCGTCAGCCATAAGTAGAAAATTCAATTGTCTTGGAACAACGGAGCCTTCCTCCCAACAAACATCTCTCACCCTTCCTCTTGAAGCCTATCAATCCGCTATCCGATTTCGTTATGGTAGATATGGGTGGCCTTAAACTCACACAACATTGCTTCTATCTGTAAAATATCCTTCAACAAAGGGTGAAAATTAGGTGCTTTGAATTTAAAAACAGCCACCTTTAGACCTTCCCAAGCTGTGTCCAGCTAGCTCCATACTCATTATTAGTGACCGAACCATCAATGTTAACCTTAATTAAGCACATCAGGTCGAGTGGGCAACCAAGTTACTCTAACCCCAACCACATATGAGGAGCAGAGGCAGCCATGAATACCCCAGTTCCTTGACTATATTTGAAGAAACATATGAGATGAATCTTGCAACGGTTCACATACAAATTATTACTGGCCTGTCTGAGTAGTACTACTTTGTATGGGAGAACGGTTTCCTTTTGGAACAACCAAAAACGTATAATCTAGTAATATGAACCCAACCAAAAACGGGAACAAAACGTTTCCATGTACGAGGACTGGACGTTAAATACCGAGAGTGTGAATTTTCCTATGTGGTCAGGGAGTCCTATGGAGACCAACTCATGATACGAGTAGGAAACTGATTCGAGAGCAGCTTCGTTTGTGAGTACGTACTCCTAATAAGAAAAGTATCAGGGAAGTATCATATGATTTATAGACAAGGACCCCGGAACGTCATGGTCCCTCATACAGACAAGTTCCCCTCGGATCTCTCTAAGGACTCCCTCCAACTCTCTCATCCCCTCTCCTTGGATCGGCAGAATAACGCACCCTCGACCATCATGACCTCCCATGCACATCATCGTCTCCCTTGGATGGGTCGCGAATTGGAGATCTGCCTCAAGTCAGAAGCGTCCGTCGGTGTCGACAGCCGTCCCCGGCACATGCTCGTCGAGATCACGCTGAACTTCTGTGTCAATTTGGCAGTTCCCTCGCTAGTTGAAGGAGGATTCTATGACTTCAGCTCTGACATCCGGCCACCAACATACTACAGGCTTCCGGTCGATAACCCCTCGCTGCACCTGTCGACGCTCGATGCCTCCCTTGCACCGTTGCTGACAGGCACTAGTCCGCTGCACGACAAAATTCTTAGATGTTTGCTACCAGAAATATCACTTTTAGCTCATGAGACGCTGAAGAGTGCAGAGGTTCAGGAGGGGCATATGGCTGTGAAGATGCGTGCCGATGCTATTTGCTTCTTCAGGGTGGATTGGGACGTCGCAGGGAAGATGGTCGATTACTATGGGGCCGTCCACAATGAGATGAACGGAGGCAGGAAGGGGTCGTTGGGGACCTGCTCGGTGTGCCTCGATGAAATACAGAGAGAACTCGATGAAATACAGAGAGAAAGGATCTGGCCTGCTACGTTGGCATGCTCTCATATGTTCCACTTGGGATGCATAGTTCCCTGGTTGCAGCGGCACAATTCTTGCCCCTTGTGTAGATCAAAGCAGCCCATTGAATATGCTTAATTAGCCAGGGTTTCTTGTAGAAATTCAGTTTAGGATTTCTTATTTTATCAATGTTTAATTGGACTTTGCATTTGTTTTGGACCAATTTTCAGTACCTATGAACGTTTTATTTAATTTCAGTCTGCAAATCCAGTATATACAATTGAATAATTCTTCGTGCATCATGAACGGTGTAGCAAAATTGACGTGGAGTATACCGTGCAATCATATTGGACCACGTAGTGCAATTAATAATGAGACAGGCATTTAATACCACTCAATTTCTCTTGTCAGATTTTTCCTGACGAAAATGCACTTTCCTCCATAGAATAAAGAATGAACAATATTATTATTCCTGATGTCTTATATGACTTCCTGTGAATATATATAATATCCGAATAATATATATGACTTCCTGTGTCTTTATATGATTTTTTGTTGATTATTAATTATAATTTTTTGATGCCTTATATGACTTTCTGTTCTTTATATGATTTCTATGAATATATATATATATATATATATATATATATATATATATATATATTTATATATATATATATGAATCTAATATATATATTTTATTCTTTATATATTTTATATATATTTTTATTTTATATCTTTATATATGACATTTGAACAATATATATAACTTCCTATCAATATTATATGACATCCTAAATAATAATATAATTATTGTGTCCTTATATGACATCCTGAACTATATATGGCTTATTGATGTCTTATATGACATTCTGAACAATATATACGACTTCTTGTGAATATATATGATATTCTATAATAAATATGGCTTCCTAATATCATATATGATTTTTTGACAATATATATGATATCTTGAATAATATATATATTTTTATAAATATATATTACATTCCGAACAATATATATGAATTTTTATATTTTTATATGATATCCTATTAGTTAGTATGACTTTATAATATCTTATATGACTTTCTATTGATTATAATAACCAATAAATATATATAAAGACACAAAAATTATATATATTATTCAGAATTCATATATATTTTAAAAATTATATATTATTATATCCCCAATCCAGTATTGGATCGGATACATGATGACCGTACACTCCTTAGGAAAGTCCTAAAGAATATGTAAGGTCTGAAAAATTACTCCATTGCTCGAACTCTAGATCAAACTCATCCGAAAGTATACATTCTGCAATTCTGAAAAAAATAAAAAAAGATCGTGAGCTTTACAACCAGTAAGAATTCTCCATACTTGCACTAGTATGAATATGAAATATCTTTTAACAAATATATATAACTGATAGAAAATAATAAGATTCATACATATTAATATGATAATTAAATATATCATCAAAATTTGTTCAACACGTCACGTGTTACGAATCAGCAATTCTATTCAGTAGTTTTTAGAGAAATTACTTAGCATAATCTGGTTAACACAGTTTTGATCCAAACAACATTATTATTTTGGCATTGGACTAGATTTGGTCATGCTCCAGCCCATGATAGGCCAGTCCACTATATTTTCGTCTGTGCCGCAACCATATCTTAGTCCGTGACTGACATCACAATACCATGTTTCATATATGCCGTTAGTCAGATATCTTTAATTAAATATGGTTCATTATTTTGATATGATTTTAGTATTGAACTAGTCACAACTATGCTCCAGTCTTGGCAGGCCAAACA
The DNA here is from genome assembly GCF_000442705.2 of Elaeis guineensis. Lineage (NCBI taxonomy): Eukaryota > Viridiplantae > Streptophyta > Magnoliopsida > Arecales > Arecaceae > Elaeis > Elaeis guineensis. The sequence goes on from NC_026002.2 coordinate 19,270,029, forward strand.
TCTCAACTTGTGGCTGATACACCATGTTTCACACATGACTGACCATCCACATGCTCCTTTTTCTCATGCTTTATGTTTGTCTTTCGATATTAAACTAATTATAACCATGCTCCAGTCTGTGGTTAGCCAAACACAATGCTGTGCCTAAACCGGAGGCTACCCAGTACTACACACTATGTTTCTTGCATGGCCAAACAGTCCAAATACCGCCATACTCCATCCATATTATTAAAGTCATAATCTGATTTTCGACGTTAGATTAGTTATAATTATGCTTCACCCATGGCAGGTCAAGCGCATCCCAATTTGAGACCGATCCTGCATATATATCATATTTCTTGCATGACTAGCTAACACAGATACCGCTTATCTCATCAATTATGTTAAACATATTTTTTTATCCAGCAATCATTAAGCACCAATTAATAGGCAACATTAGTTCAACATGTAATACACATATCGATAGATTTTGGAATATAAATCAATCATACAGATTTAATTTTCCATAAACATGTAGATAATCGTGTTGAAGAATCCTTACCCCCACTATTGATTGACTCAACCTAGTAATCGATGAACTCTTCGATTTGTGAACTCGAAATTAAGATATTTCGCTTGACATCTTATGCAAATAGTCATACCTCTATATAATCAGATCAAATATAAAAATTATAAATGATTAGGGATGGTAAAAAATTACGGTAAATAACCTTAAATTATAAGTCCAGAACCCGTCATAGGGTCAATTTTTTTTCCTTGTTTTCCAATTTTCTTCTCCTCATTTTGAAAAAAAATAGGGGATGGCTTTAGCTAACCACCCACCCATGCCTCGACCCTTGATGACAATGGCGACCCCTCGTCCGACACCGGCAGACCTTGACAGCACCGACCATCGATCGCTAGAGCACAACTCATACCCAGCAACGACAGTCGATTTGATGGGAGAAGAAGAATAGGAGACAGCCCTGTTCCACATAAATCCAGCACCTTGCTTGCCAAAACCAAGCAATGGTGATCCCACTACTGACTAGAAAGAAAGAAAAAAGGGGGAGACCTTGGCCTTACGTTGGCTCCAGTGAAGTGATTGGGTCTCTTTCTCGATGAAAACTAATGGTAGCTCACCGGTGAATATGCAACCAAAAATCAAAGAAGTCCGGCCAATTTCATCAACAATTTGATTGGGATGTGATTGATGTGCTAAGAGGGGATGACCTACTTATAGTCGAGATCTAGAGCTCCGGATCTTTACATATATATTATTCAAGATTTATATGTATTGATAAAAAGTCATATAAAGTATTAGGAAGTTATAAATATTATTCAGCATGTCATATAAAGATACAGAAAGTCATATATATTATTCAGGATGTAACATAAGAAGTCATATATATCGTTCAAGATATCATATATATTACAGGAATCATACAAGCATCAGGAAGTAATAATATTGTTCTTTCTTTGTTCTACGAAGGAAAATGATATTTTCATCAACAAAATTTAATAAAAAAAATTGAGCTGCATTAAATATCTATCTTTTTATTAATCGCACTATGTGGTCTAATGTGATTGGGTAGTTGCTCTATATCAATTTTGCTGCATGCCACGGTGCACAAAGAATTACTCGTATACAATCAGTTTGATTAGTGAGTCTTCATGGAGGAGATTCAAAGGGTATAAGAATTGAAATTGCCCTTGAGATGTTTTATCTATGTTATGGATCCTCGGTTGCCACTCAGAGAGAACAAGCTTGTAAGCAATGTGGAGCACAAAGGATTCTCTATTTCACTGATCGATCATTGACATGATCCTCCCCATCTTCATGGTATAATTTGTTGGTGATGTGCATGGAAATCTGGAGATTTGAGTTGATTCTGCCGGGTTTGGTATCAAATTCTCACTACGAGTATGATAAGTCTGTTGTGAACTTTAATATTTCTTCATTATCTGAATCTCATTATTTTGCTCTGTTTCTTAGTTCCCTTGATATGCTAAACTGAGAGGGACAGAGTTCAGGTAAACCTGACTCTTATGGTCAAGACAAGTAGCAAAAAACAGAGGACGAATGAAGACAGTTCACTTTGCCTGGGAGCCATCGATGGGGAAAAGAAATTAAGATTTGATAAATATTAACAGCATTTAGCATTAGTTTGTTTATATTGATTTTAAAAAAGAATGTATCTTATCCAAAAGAAGAAAAACCACCAGAATGGAAGGTCTACAAACAAGAATCAGGAATGGGATTAGTTGATTTACCTGGGGGTTGACTGGGTTGTCAGGAATGTAGAGAAGGCAATTTAGCTGCATCAGTTTCAGAAGCTGCTGGAGCTTTTGGTTCAGAAAGCTGCTGGAGCTTTTGGTTCTGCAAGTGTTCCTTCTTTGGCCTTACCATGATCTTTAAACATGTCAGTCAACCTTCAGCTTTAGGTGTTTTCTCTGTTAAAATGATGTTTCTTGTGTTAAAAACAGTGGAAAGGAGAGATTTAGAGTTTCAAAGTATTAAAAAAGAATATCCACAGTTATTTGCACATTACCTTTTCAAGGAAGTTCCAAGTGTGGAAAATTGATCGAGAGGGTGAACGAAGTCTGGATTAGAGTGTGCCAGATGCAATTTGGAATACAGGAGTGAGCAATACTAGTCATTGTGATTTTGTGACATATCCATGTCTGATTTCAAAGGACTGAAGCAAAAAACAATACTTCTCCTATAACAAAGGTCACTGCATTCAAATGGTAAAGCCATTCCCAAGTTGATTCCTATCATGTCCTCCCACTTGCCTCCATAGGAAAGGTCCGCCTAAGAGTCTTTAGCGAACAGGTCAACTAGGCGACGGTGATCAAAGTAATATAATTAAGAGAAAGAGGAAAAAATTGTAAGCTTGTAGGCACGTACTAATTCCATTAGCTATGGCATTGTCTGATTTTAAGGTTCACTGAATTATACATGATATCTGTGTGATGTCATAGTGTCAAATTTTGCTCTAGCCACCAACTTTATCTAAACTACCATTCAGATATATGTTGTCCAACTTTTAGACTTAGGTTTCTGTTTTCCATATTTCTCTAGGCTTTTCTTTGCTTATTGCATCGATTTCAATCTATCTTACCAAAGGTTGCTTGCCTATAATTGGCTTTACATGTATCTCTTACTTCTGTCTGGTAAGTACAAGATCTTAAATTATATTAGAGTCACCTAAATTTTCATTTCCTTTTGCAGCGTACAAGAAGCATTATCCCCCATCACTTGTGGATGAAGTCTGGCGACTAGAGAAAATTGGTAAAGATGGTGCTTTTCACAAGCGCCTAAGCAGTGAAAACATCAATACTGTCAAGGATATCTTAATCTTGCTGTACATGGATGCTACTAAGGCTCTGAAATGTAGCAGCCTCTCTCTTTATAGTTTTTCAGTAAATTATTCTGCTATTTTATTCTTAATTTCTAGTTTTCATCAACTTAGCTAGCGATTATAGTCGCTCATGGAACACAAAAGTCATTGCATTTTTAATTATTTTAAATCTATAAAATTTTGCATATTTTAAAGCATCAGCAGCAATGCAAGTGTTGCATGCCATGATGGGCTAGTCACCAATCCTGATAATCATGTCCAGTTATATTTTGGTTTGTGGTTATCATGGCCATTAAATAATCTAATAATGTCTTGTTATTTGCATATATAGCTTGCTTAAATTTACATCAGCAAATGTAAACCTTTCAAGATATTTCACATTAACCATCATATATATTTCTATGCATGTGCTATGCAGATCTTAGGCACTGGCATGTCTACTGAGATGTGGGAGGTCACTGTGGAACATGCTCGGACTTGCATAATCAGTGATCAGCTGCATGTTTACCATCCGATTATGGTCACAGGAAACCTGGACAGGTGATGGGGTTAACTTCTGAACAGCAATTTGTTGCTTTTAATGATATTTCAGATAATGAAAAGGTGTGTAGTTTTCTATATATTGTTGATCTCTCCATAAGGTTCTTTTTCCTTCACCATTAATCAGAAGCAAAACTTGTCCCCGCTCATTGACGTGGTGTCAGGCAGAAGCACAAGTGGCAGTAAAAGTTGCCTTCGAACATTGGAATGATGTGCTCCCTGTGACACTGTAGCTATTTGGACAGCCCTTCAAATGCAATTCCAAATTCTTTTGCCTCAGAATCACATTATTCACAAGATAACGTGTGCAACACTTTTTCAAGTTTTGCTAAAGCTGATGGCTTTAATCTCATCCAAAATTAGCCGTCTCGTTACCGGATCCCACGCTGATAAAATTTTATTATAGTGTCAGTATGCGATTCAATATGGTATGATAATATTGTTATTGGATGGTATGGCATATCGATACCATATCGATGGTATTGGACGGTATGGCAAACTATGGTTTCATCCATGCAAACATCCCATGGCCAGATGTTTTCTCCATAGGAGTCACAAGGGCCTTGGATGCTCATGGTCTGCAAGCTGTGGATAGTATGGAATCTAGACTAGGAGCCGAGTCACATAGCCGTACGGGTCGGGATGCTTTCAAGGACACCAGAGACCTGGAAAAATTTTCCAACCCTTTTATTTACGACTAGTGTGGGAGCCAGACATTCTTTGGCGAAGGTGGTTTGCTGCAGTATATGGATTCTAACATCTCCTTGCTGTCTCATAGCCTTGGTGCAGACTCAGCTGACTTGGGAACTGCAATTACTGGCTTCGTTGCAATATCAGCGGCACAGGCAGAAGCTGTCCATAGGAAAGCCTACAGAGGATGGACGACATTGTTATCTGTGTCGAGGTGGAGATTCTCCATAAAGAGGATTGTGGCATTGAAGAAGATCGAAAATGATGCATGGCAAAGAGAGATTCGCTTGAATATATATAAAAATAAGAAATGAAATTACGGAAATGAATAAGAGAGAGGTTTTAGTGTGTAAGAATGAAATCCTTGATTTGCAAATCAAAGGCCTTGTCTATTTCTTTTGGTACATATGTGGTGCATTTCAAAATGTAATTGCTTCAGATTTCATACAAATTTACAAGAAAATGTACATGATAAAAAATGTTCTGTATAAAAAAAAAAAAAAAAAAAAAAAAAACTGTACTTACTCTCAAAAAAAAGGAAAACCGTGATATAATGGTTTTAATTCAATCAGATACAATTTGCTGAAATGTGGGTATGGGTTTGAAGTTTTAGAGTTAGGCCTACATGCACAATCTTCTAGTGCAATTGTTATTTTTCTTTTTGTGTGTGCACCAAGTTGTGTAAATACTGGCACATGTATTGCTTTATATAAATATTTGGTTCCCATTCCAGACTATGCTCAGGGTGTTTATGGATTCCTGGTATTTTCTGACATCCCAAGGTTGATGAGAGATACACATGGAATGGTTTATTGGAGGGTGTACCCATTTGCATATACTTGGAGCTGAGGGAGAATGCACGCATTGATGCATCTATTACAGGCAATCAGAAGTATACCTACTCCTCTCTTCGGGCAAGATAGCTGGGCATCCAAGCATGGACTTGGCAAAAAAGACTTGATAAGATGATGTTCCCATTTAAAACCAACCACCCTGGCATTGGATGGCCTAAATTTTGCACAGCCAAGAAAAGCTTGCACATATTTTAGACAAGGAATTTCCTCAAAGAGAAATTCTCTGCACTGTAGGTGGTGTAGAAAATCAAATGTAGAGCACACACTTATTTAATTGTTCATGTAGCCACCATTTTTCAGCACATATTTAATGTTTATAATTTTATTTTTTTATTTAAAATTTGAATGACGAAAATATTCTGCTCTTTAAAAAAATTATGACATCTTATTTCATATTATGACATCCTGCATGCAAGAAGTTATAATTTGATACAGGATATCATAATATGCCATAAGATGTCATAATTTTTCTAAAAGTAGAGATATTTTTGTCATTCAAACTTTTAAACGAAAAAGTGGAACTGTAGACATTAAATGCACGTTGAAAAATAGTTGAACAAAAATACCCCTCTCGTATTATGATATCTTGGATCATATTATGACATCCTACATATAGAAAGCCATAATTTAACAGGATGTCATAATATGCCATAGCATATTATAATTTTTGGACTATATTATGACATCATGAATGCAGAAAGTCATAATTTAACGCTAGATATCATAATATGTCACAGAATGTCATAATTTTTTTCAAAGAAAAAAATATTTGCATCATTTAAAATTTCAAATAAAAAATAAATTACAGATATTAAATATGCGTTAGAAAGCGGTGGCTACGTGATGATAAGGTGGCACTCCATGTTAGATTTTCTACACCACTCATGCACAAAAATTTTTCTTTCCTAAAAATAGGATCATAGAGAATTCTCATCAAATGCTTAAATCAAATTATTCTATTATATATATTAAAAATATAGAAAAATAATGTGTTGGATTGTGTCAGGTAGGGAGACATGTTTAAATAAATAAAATAAATTTTAAATGGAATTAAGCAAATATATATAGCTCAGCTTGTAATAGTATCGACTTGATCCAACACTAAAAATTCAAAATATATTAGTCGGACTCTTATCAGAGAACCAAATTTATGTAACGTAGGATCGAGTCATTTACCTGTTTCTTTTGCTAATCTTGGGTCAACTACGTGTTAGGTTGACAGGTTAGATTATAAATTATCAACCCGAATCTCCTATTTTGGTACAAGATTCTTGCCAGGACTCCTCTATATATTTCTCTACCGGAGAATGATGGATTTCTGTGTAATATATATCTATATTTTTGGGGGTTTCTTGTCGATCACCCTGAAGATGGTGACCAATCGCCTCCCTTACATGTAACGGCTACAAGGGGCATTTTCGGCATTTCCGATCTAAAAATTTTGAAAAGGGCGGAGAGGGGAGTAAGAGGTACATGATTACAGTAGAGCCAAGTGTCTTCGTGTCTGCGAGAGGCACTCCTTTCCTTCCCATTTCCTTCCTCCCCACTGAGAGCCCCCAAATCTCTCTCTCTCTCTCTCTCGTCCTTCGCCCCCTCATGTGAATCCTAAGATCGTAGAAGGAGAATCGAAGAAAATGCAAGAAATCATTGGATCGGTCCGAAGATCTTTGGTATCCCGACCAAATTCTAATGGAGACCAGGGTGGCAGCAGCAGTATCGCGGAAAAGATCACATCTTGCCTCAGGAAATCGAGGGTTGGGTTGGGTTTAGGGTTAGGGTTGCCCCGCAGACTGCCGCCGCCGCCGTCCGCCGGCGGCGGCGCCCAAGGACAAAGCTCCTCCGATCCGTTGGAGGAAGGGAGAACTGATTGGATGCGGCGCCTTTGGGCATGTCTACATGGGTATGAATGATTCTGGAGAGCTTCTAGCCGTTAAACAGGTGGTGTTTCTTTGATCTTCTTCGTGTTTATTAGGGTTAGGGTTTATGATTTTACTTATTTGATGGGTTTTATTCTTTTTCCCGTTATTTGCAGGTTTCGATTGGGACAAGCAATGCTTCCAAGGAGAAAGCCCAAGTTAGGATCTTTCCCCCTCCTTTTCCTTTAAAGATCCTTCCTTCGTTGTTTCTCATTACATTCCTCGTTCTTTTAGAGATCCCTTTCTTTTCTAAAATATGATTGGGTGGTTTGTGCTTGTATTCTAATCATGTGGATAGGCTCATATAAGGGAGCTCGAGGAAGAAGTGAAGCTTCTTAAGAACCTCTCTCATCCAAATATTGTTGTGAGTGCATTCCATTTGATAAATTGAAGCTATTTAAACATATTATTGATTATTGGTTTAATATATTTACGTGTTTTCTTTTGGTTGCGTTTCTGGCAGAGATATCTGGGAACTGTCAGGGAGGAGGATACTTTAAATATTTTTTTGGAATTCGTCCCGGGTGGATCCATCTCGTCGCTGCTTGGGAAGTTTGGATCTTTCCCCGAGTCCGTAAGTAGCCTTGGTCCTTAAACTGTTGATGGCCATGGTAAAAATACTGATATTTTCTGCTTATTTGTTGTCTTTTAAATAGGTTATAAGAACGTATACCAAGCAACTGTTGCAGGGGCTGGAGTATCTTCATCGGAATGGAATCATTCACAGGGATATAAAGGCATGTTGGCTTTTCTTAATTTTGAAGCTTGTCTTTTTTTCCCGTGTTTTTATTCTCCTCCAGTTAAGGATTCTGTCAATTTCAGGGGGCAAACATTCTTGTGGATAATAAAGGCTGCATCAAGCTTGCAGATTTTGGTGCATCTAAGCAGGTTGCTAAACTGGTAAGGGAAAATTTATTTTATCTTAGTTAGTAAGTTTCTGACCAAAGTATGGGTTCTGTTTATTTCTTCCCTACCATGAAACGGGTGCAAATGTATATTTAACCAAGGTTCACCTCTTGGATGTTCATTCTAGTCTGTTAGTGAACAGATTTCTAGATGAGTTTTTATAGTTTGTTGACCATCCAACCATTTGGCTCATTCTCCGGTATGCTGTAAGCCTCTGTGTAGCATATTTCAAGGCCTTGCTTAAACGGTTATCTTTGTCCATGAAGGCAACAGTATTGAACACTCCTATTTGACTAATTGATCTGCCAGAAATATTAATCATTGTAAACTTGCAAGTAGAGGAAAAATTGTTATATCCTGTTTAAGTTACAGCTTTTCTTTTCTACATTGCCATGCTTTTAAGCATAATTTATGTTATGAGCTTTTGACCTCTGTTAGGCAACTATGAATGCTGCCAAGTCAATGAAGGGTACCCCATACTGGATGGCACCAGAAGTAATTCTTCAGACTGGGCATAGCTTGTAAGCATTTAAACTCTATTTCTGCCTCTCTCTCTTTACTATATGCAAAAATATTCTGTCTTATGTTCCAAGTTGCACTGCTTGGATATTTATTTTATTTTATTGTTTTGCAAATGACATAGATGCATAAAATATGTAAGTTAATGCCATTGATCATTGTGCCCATCCTAACACAGAAAATTATGGCACTAATAGTTAAGCCTGATACACTTTGTTGACTCAATCCCTACAATTCTTAAGTTTATGCATTCAAGTAGTTAGTCAGGTATCAAAGCTCCCGTTATTGGAGTTCATGAGTTCAAATCCCCTATTGATTAGTTATTTATTTAATTTACCCGGTTGTTATCTTGACTTGTCTGAATTGTTGTTGTATTCTGTTTGGACCCATTTTTCCAACCACATGGGTTGTTGGACCTGCATGTGAAGGGGAGAAGGTGTGATGTTGAGCTTGATCACATTTTTAACCAATTCCGTATCAATTTAAGTTTTTAGTGTCTAATGGTTAGTTAACACAAATATATTAATTTTTTCCTCACTCAGCATGAATTATGTGGTGTATATGATTATGCAGAAACCTCTTTTTTTTTTTTTAACAGTAAGATTATTGTAATAAATTTTATCGATAAAACAGAAACTGTAAATGCGTGTTCATTTCAAAGAGTGAAACGTACAGCATCCAAAAAACAAGTTCATTATTTGAAAATAAAATGACATATTATAATGATCATTATCCTAATGTTGTTCACTGACTATACAAATTCACAAACCAAAAGCATCCTTAAATTTTTTCAAAGCCCCCCAAAAAAAACATACTTGCATTTTATATCTGAGTTTAAGGGTGACACCATGATAGGCTATACATGTGTTAGTATGATCACTTTAGCTGCAACACATCCTTTGATGCAAAATTTTACACATGAAAGTAGTTTCCAGATGTTTAATCCAGATTGTCTTCTAGTAAGAATCAAAAAAGTGCGGCCCAATGCATGAGGCTCCCGCCATTATGAGGCCCATGGGGGGGGTGGGGGGTTGGGGGGAGGGAGTCAAATGTACGTAGCCTTACCTCTATGTGTGGAGAGGCTATTACATGTTTCAAACTTGCAACACCCAAGTCATAATGGATCAACCTTGTCGTTGCACCAAGGCTTACCCTTTGTCCTTTAATAATCAAATATTAAAATTTAAAAACATTTCATTACTAAATTGACAAGATATGCATGTGATAGTGTCCTCTACAATGATGATTGCTTGACATTAACACAATAATACAAACGAGAGCTAAATGTTTCTTTTGAACAAGGTTCATCAAAACAGTATAGGAGGCTGTGCTGAACCAGTGATTGGTTTGGTGTGTTATGGGTCCATGTTGTGCTATTTTGGGGCATACCAAAATAAGGAGAGCCAAAGAGGGATGGGGGAGAGAGAGAAGGAGAGAGAGGAAGGGACAAAGAGAGAGGCTAAGAAAGAGAGGGGTCCATATTCAATGAGAGGGAGATGGATGAAGGGAGGGAGAGAGAGATGCCGAGAGAGAGAGCTCGAATCCAACGAGAGAGTGAGAGCAAGGGAGAGAGTGAAAGGGGGACTCACAGGGCTAGGGGCCTCGTTATCATCATCATCATATGGCATCATCCTCGAATTTGCTAGAGGAGTTAGGGTTTCAAAATATGTCGTTGGGGGAAGTGGGGGGTGTATGAATGGATTGAGTCAAGTGAAGCAATTAGCAAAGAAGAGGGATGGGTTTATATTCCAAACTGTTAGTTTGAAGTAGTACTGGTTATCGATTAGTTCGGTTTAGCATACTTCAAATTGGCTAGTTTAGCCAACCCTACTTTTGAACATTGTCCTTAATTTGTACCAAACAAAACATTGTCTTTAATGTTTTCTACAAAATTCTATTAAAACTTATATTATTCTATGTAATTGGATAAAGCTTTCATAAATTTATATTAAGATGCAATAGAGTCTTGTTTTCAAATCCCTTATGCGACCTTCTTCATCTATATGTTTCCCTATTGGCCAGATTTTTGTATCGGAGATCTTCTTAAGTAGCTAAGAATTAACTGAAGCTATTTTAGGGGAGAGGTGGATGAAACATTTGTTGAATAATTTTCTTGCAAGAAAATAGCAAGGATCTTAAAATGAAATGGAATGGGACCTCATAACATACTGAAAGGAGTTCAATATGTCGAGACCTATCATGGTTAGGCGCTTGAGGTATTTTACTTTCTTTCAAGCCTTGATGGTACTCTATTGGAAACTTTAACAAATAGATCACATTTCCATAATTAATTGTTATCTTGAAAGAAAGATAATTTTGTCAGAATGTTTTCATGAGACTATTTGGGAAGTTTATGTTGATTATACCAAGTTTTATGTCCCGATGGGATGGGGGGCATCTCGGTCATCCCGTCTCATTCTTGTGAGAAAACGGGATTGGAACGGACTTGAGACTTCGAAACCCATCCTTACAACAATAGAAAAAGAAAGAGGAAAGAAGAAATGAAGGAAAGATGAAGAAGAAAAAAAATAAAAAAAAAAAGAAAAATGAAGAAAAAGAAAGAAGGGAGAGAAAAAGAAAAAAAAGGAAAGAAAAAAAGGAAGTAGAGAAAAAGAAAGAAAAGAAGGAAGAAAGAGAAAAAAAAAAGCAAGGAATGAAGAAGAAAGAAAGATGGAAGATATCCGCTGGGATGCATAACTAAGACTGTTGTCGGGACGAAACGGGATAGTGGGGCATCCCATTTCATGAAAAACCGGACACTTTTGTCCCACAGGATTTAAAACCTTGGATTATACTTTGAGTTCAAAGATTCAGGTCTCACCGGGACATCCCATGGGACATGGGGATAGGGTATCATCCCATGTGTCGGGACAGGCCGTCCCGCTAGTGTTCTAGTTAGCAATCCACCTATATACCTTTGGCTGGCTTTACATTATGGATTTCTAAGTATTAAACTGACTCATAGCCACATTATTAATTATTTTGTTGAGTGTTAAACATGATGGATAGCCATGTTATTAACTAATTTATTTGCCAAGATACATATTTGCTTCTTCCCTACATTCTCCTAGAAGTCCTGTAATAGAACCCAGTCTTCTACCTTGTACATTGTTGCATAGCATGACGACCTCGCATGTTTTTCTTTTCTTTTCCTACTTTCTCTTTCATTTTCATGTGCTTGTGCAAGAGAGGAGATATTGTGCTTCACCGCTTGTAGCTAGAATTATTGCCGGAGGAGCAGAACTTCATTTAATTTGATTTGTTAGTCATTCCAAACAAATTTCATGCCTTGATTTAGCATTTCTCAAGCATTTTTTTCCCCTATTTTTTTTAAATAAATAAAAAATCGTTCCTATGAGTTCTTCTAATATGCATGCTGTATTTTGGTAGATTTTCACTGTGCAACATCTTTCTAACAGATATTTTCTGATGCAAAAACATATGTTTCAAATTGTCATATTCCATGTCTTTGCTGCTTTGATTGTTGTATGATACATAATTATGTGATTCTAAATTTTGTTAATTATCCTTAGCTCTGCTGATATATGGAGTGTTGGTTGCACTGTCATTGAGATGGCTACTGGTAAACCTCCCTGGAGCCAGCAATACGAAGAGGTTCTCTCTCTCTCTCTCTCTCTCTCTCACCCCCTACATATTCACCCTCTAATTAACATTTTTATTTTCTTCCAGTTTGCTGCTCTGTTCCATATTGGGACGACAAAGTCACATCCCCCCATACCAGAACATCTCTCTTCAGAGGCAAAGGATTTTCTTTCGAAATGTTTACAAAAGTATGCTTAGAATCATGATTGTTTTGTCGTATTGTTTATTTCTGTTGTCAGTCTTGATTTGTCCATGTTTTATCAATAAAGTGGGTCAGCCGGCAAAATTAATTTTCAGAACACTGCTTGGAAATGTCTGTCCAACTAAAGTTTGTCTTTAAATGGACTGATGATGATGATTTTTGTTATACTTTCACCAATATAAGTATCTTAGAAAGCTAGTTTGGTGGTGTTCTTGGTGCTTTAGTGCTTAAGTTTGCAGTTCAGTTATCATGTAAGAGAGAGCTTTTATTTGATTTGCTCTTTTCTTGCATTTCTTCCTAGTGTTCCCTTGGTCTTATGAGGGACTCATGCTGCATCTGATTATAATCATTTGATTGTCAGCATGAAGGTTATATCTCATCAACAAATCTAGTTCAGGTTTTATTATTCTTGACCAGATAATAGACTCTTGCTGAGAAATTTTTTATTTATATACTGTCACAACTCACAAGTAATGTTCTTCCTTGAGTCCTGTTTAGCACGTAATGTGCTCAAATGCACATGTATCGACATATCTAGTCAAGTTTTATTCTTTTTCTGCAATATATCTTTATTTATGCTTGCAATTCCATCTTTGTTGTGCTCCTTCTGCGATTTTTCTGAAGTAACATATCATGTTGACAGGGAACCGAACTTGAGACCAACTGCATCAGATTTGCTGCAGGTAATTTTGAGCCTCCAATATTTGCACATGCTTGGGTTCCTAAAACAGGAATTATGTGCTAAAATCATCAATGCTCCCTCATCCTCAGATAAATTTAAGGTGACTACTCTCACAATTTTGTGTCCGTTTAACTTTCAATGCAGCATCCATTTGTTTCGGAGGAAATTCAGCGTCTGCATCCCATTCAACAATCTTCGGTCATGGTTAGTTTTTTAATCTGGAAGGTTCCATGTTTCTTCTATGTTCTTTCTGTTTTATCAATTGTAACATTTCTTCTGCTTCTGCTATCTCAGTACCAGGAACCCTCTAAAAATATTCTTTTGCCAAAATCATCCATGGAAAACTCGTAAGAATTATTTTGATGTCATTGGTATTTCTACTTTTTCAGTATTTAATACAATATTAAATTTGTAAAGGCTCTTCATACTGCAGCTTTAATCCAATGGATGAGCCAAGTAGCTATGAGGGATTGAAAGACAATGGTCATGCTGTGGGAGCTGCTTTACTATGTCCCCTGAAAAACTTTCAAGTGTCAAACCTATATGGGAAATGAGTACCAGTAATGATGTGTGTCAGCTTGATGACCAAGATGATTTTCCAGGCGTTGGATCAGTAAGACACCAATTCCTTTCTTATATTACTCAAACAACTTGGGTAATATCGCATGTCATTAACTTCTTAAAATTTAATTAGAACATCCTGGTTTTCGGAATTAACTAATGATTTTTCTTTTTATGTGTTTATTGTAGAGTTTCAATCCCATGTCTGAGCCCTTTGATGGCTGGCCTTGCAAGATTGATTTGAGTTCGGAACAAGGAAGAATTGACTCAGAGAACTTTGACGAACAGTTAACTGTGCTGCAAGCAGTGCTGGAAAAGGAGAAAATGACTTCACAATGCCTAGTGATCTAGTGTCCGAGGAGGATGATGAAGTTACAGAGTCAAAAATTAGAGCATTTCTTGATGAGAAGGTCAGCCTGTCCTCTCACGATATTATATTTCAATCTAAACAGTAATAGCTGCAAAGATTGTTCATATTTTTGCATATGCAAATAAAAACTATCATTTATTATTAAACAGGCACTTGATCTGAAGAAGCTACAGACACCATTATATGAGTTCTTTAACAGCCTGAGTACCACCAATGAACAATGTATAGAAAGCACGTGGGAGGAAAATGTCACAAATGATTCAAAATTACCTCCCAAGAGCAAGTCATCACCCCACAAGGTGGTAAGTGGAGCAAATGCCCCATATTTTGATACCATAAACAGAATGAGCCCAAGGAGCCGTAGTAGACGAATCTCAAGTGCTGGTGTGGAGAACAACCAAATTTCAAGTGAAATACCTTCACTTCATGATGCGCAACAAGAAACAAACAATCCAAGGCATGTTTAAACAATTTTTCCAGTTTATAAATGATGTTGTAGCTATTGCATCCTGTTCATCATGGACTAACCTTTTCAGGTGACTTCTAGTCACATCCAAGTATATGGTTAGTTGCTTACCATATCTGCAGCTGTCACCTAAAAAGAATGAATTCTGTTTTCAGAATCTTTATTACGTATCTTTCTTTTTCTTCTTTATTTGTACTTTATCTGAGTATGGAAGCATGTTTGGAACAGCACAAGTCTTTCTGATATACAAAGGAAGTGGAAAGAAGAGCTGGATCAAGAGCTTGAGAGGAAAGAGGTGATTTGTATGTTTGATCCCCATTATTAGTATCTGGATTTTATTAGGGCATGATATATAACAATTCAGGTACTTGCAGAGATGATGCGGCAGGCAGGTGTTGGGAAAACATCTTCTCCAAAGGACAGACGTCTAAGCCGAAAGAGGGACCGTTTCCTGTTTACCTCCCCGGGAAAATAAGTGTACATAAAATGTAACTAGACTCTCGGCTGTCTCATACATTTTTACTGCATTTTCTTTGTCTTCTCTCATGGTGACTAAATTTTAAAGGTGTGCAGCTCTATCCTTGGCTGGTCAAACTAATATTGCCTACCTGTTTCCAATCTGTTGTTAAGGAAATCATCAAGAAAGGTGTCCTGCAGGCTCTTGTTTTGCTGATTTGAGTAAAAGTTTTACGACTTTGTTCAAAAATGCCTAAAACGAAGTTTAAGCTATGGCTGGATTGGGGCAGCAGTTGGCTGGTTGTATGACTGCAGCATGTTTTTTGGTCCGTCATCTGAAACAACAATCTGAGCTTATATTTTGTTTTGACTTGTTGGGTTTCATATTTAACAACCCACTAGGCACCTCCTTGTTGTGGGATGGCCAAAATTTGAAGTTTACTGAAAGAATGTAATCATCCTTATACAATAAATACCAGGTCCTTCTCATAATGTAGTTAACAATGTGGGAGTTCAGCATACTGACAACCAAGGACGGTGTGCCCTATTATCGGATGGTGCTATATATTGCATTATGAGATTTCTAAGTCATTTCTGATAATAATGGTATTCAAAGTGCCAATTGTTATTTTTCATTCAATTTGTGATAATAATACAGAGTACATTTTTTTTTGGTAAGAAATAATACACAGTACATGAAATTTGGTAGAATGATATGATCTTGGAGTCCGCATCATCTTTATGCTTCAGAACTTTGTGCAGGTTTTGAACGGACTGATCTTGCATCACGACTCCATGCTTATAAATGCTGTCGAATACTTGAATCTGCTTTGCGAATGATGAAATTATCGGTGCTATTTCTGAAATTAATGGTAATACAAAGTGCCAAGTTCCGTAATTCAATGGATAATATGAAGAGTAGATGAAATATGGTTGTGAAAATATGGTCTCAGAATTTGGTTTATCACATGCTACTGAACTTTGAGCAGATTCCAGAGATTGAATTTGCACCATCATCCTGTTATGCTCAACAAATGTGAATTTTGCTTTATCGACTTAGACTAGAGGAATCATAAACCTTCCATCGTGTCATATTTTGATGGTATTGTGCTTTTCCTAACACTCAAGCAAAAACTGTGCTAAGTTAAACCTATCATCTATTACCTATTTCTACTATATATAATGGGAAGTGTTTTGAGACCGGCTTTACGTGGCTAGCGTCAAAACCTGAAGGCAGGCCCCACTTTTAAAAGGAAAATAAATCACTAGGAGTATCAAAAAGCTTAGATAGCGCCGTTTCACTTTCCCCTTCCCTCCGAAGAAAGCATAATTTGAAGAGCTTCACCTATGCTTCCTCAATTCCCTGCAGTTCCTCAAAAGCCTTAGCCCTGCCATCCCGTCCACAGAAAAAGACCTTGCCAGATGTGCGTGTCCATTTCTCTAGTGAAAAAACCTCACCTGTTTCCAAACATTTAAGCTCCCTATGCCAAATGGTGGAACTTTCAGGAATTGGTGTAACTTCCAGCAATTGGTTTAACTGATGGACATGGTTGAATTCTGAGCGGCCAACCCAGCAATATCCAGGGCTATGGTAGATCTTGTGAATTAGTAGGTTGCCAAAGTATTACTAGCACAAGGGATTGAAGGCTGTGGTCTTGCTCCCCTAGATTTAACACGTTGCCTCTTCCACTAGGTGCATTTTGTGCATGTCCACGTATGAATAGATTATTGATACGTCAACTGAAAAATCATAACACTGCTATCTTTCATAGAATCCTATGTTTAAGCCTAAGCTTCCACTATCTGGTCAAGCAAAGGCATGGGAGAATGATTCATAAGTCGAGAATTCAAGAAATTTTTTAAGCCAACGGAAAGAGGAGGGGGGGGGGGGGTGGGAGGGGAGGGTACCAACTGGATTTGAAGGCATAAATCCTTTTCCATTTTCATAACAAGATTTAAAGAACAACAGTCATAAGGAAGCACCTCCAAAACTTGCCCTTACTCCCATGATATTAGAAGCTAGTAAGAAAGTTTTATTTTTCTTTCTCATTATGCGGTTTTTTTTTTTTTGCTATGCACATATTTTGGGAGGGATATATATGGAGATGTCAAAAAGAGCAATGAAGACAGCAATCAGTTTTATCTTTAATTTTTTTCAAAGAATGCACATGACTGTCGGTGGTGGGGCTTTCTTTCAGCTGTTCTGCAGCGTATGCATATACATCAGTAATATACTCAGAATTACATGACAGTTTTCATTACAGAACCCTACTGGCCCACTTCAAATATTTGTTCCTCAGAGAGCACCATTAGCTGCATGGTAGGACCTTTTAAATATTTCCAGATGGACTCATCAATGAAGATGAAACTCACATCTTACAGACTTTATCGCCACTGCATGCTTCAGCCTAGATGTAAGAAAAAAAGCCATATTAGCATGGAAAACATATTAGTACTTTCAAGTTCATCGAAGCACAATAATAAGATTATCAATGTTGCTAAAACTAGCAGGGTTAAAAGTTAAAAGCATTAAAGTAATTTTGAAAATCAATTAATTGTTTGAAAAGGAACAGTTCACAAACACCGATATAAGAGAGTAACAGATACAAAATTCATTTTCAGAACTCATCTGAGTTCTGATGATTTTTTAACAAACCCTTCATCTCTGTGCAAATCCTTTCTACTGGAAAATTGGTTCCATAGACATCCAAAGGATACAGGTTTGCAGAATTTGAAGGATTTGGGACATCAATGTTAATGGGGTCTCACAAATATACGAGGATTTTTAAGTGATCCCAGTGAAATTGCTCCCCAGGAGGTATTTGAGCCCTTTTATAAAGGCTGTAGGACAGGGTCGTGGTTTTGTCTCTACTTGGAGGCTGCTTATTCTGAGTCTTCACTGCACTGTTATCTCATTACCATTAAGCTACACTGTAGTAGCATTAAGCCGCTAGATCTAGTTGTGTCCCAAACAAGGAGTGTCTTAGGTAATTTTCAGACTCTGGTTATGGGCTGTAAATTGGTAGAGTTGGATCAGGCCAGCAGAGAACATGAGCAGGCGGCCCGTGATTATAAGATTCAATTCAATGAAGCCCTGCTCATGATAGAGATGGTCAAGCTGATGCGACAACCTAAAGAAACTATGAATGACGAGTGTTCAGCGAAATATAAAGGATCTCGCTTGAATAACAGCAGTCAACTTAGAAATATGTAATATGCTTAAGCTAAAAATATGTGGCTCTATCTCTTCAGCACATTACCAAATTCTAAAATGATGATGGCATTAGATCATCAACTCACATCTAGACATCTTTAGGACTACAGGAAGCCATTTGGTCCCTAAGGCTTCACTATATTAGCTTATTTATTGTGTTATGTCGTGCATTTAGAGAATGCCCGGGCACAAGTCCTTTCCTTGGGCCTTTAGCCAATAGGAGTTTCACATTAGCTTGATTATCCTATTTATTACATTATGACTTGTATTTAGAGGATGTACTGGACAAGTCCTTTCCTTGGGCCTGTGGCCAATGGGATTTTCGGCTTACTATGTGGATAGAGGTGTTTGTACATGTATGTTTTCACCAGTTTTAGAGTTTTTGGGATCATATCTTTCTTTGGGGCTTCTAAGAGGGGGCGAGACTGAAGGACTTATATTGGAGGTTTCTTCTCATATCTGTAATTTTCCACATAAGTGAAGCTTTCTCCAATCGTCTTCTCATCTTTGTTTTCTCTATTTGATCTAGATTCTTGTTACGACTCAACACTGTCTGGCCACCTCTACTAGGAAAGAAATAGGTCTGAATAAATATTTTGGGGCTTCATTAAAGACATCTTTGACATTCTACCAATCTGAGCAACAAATATGTAATACAGCTTCTGTTAGAAACCTTTTAGCTAGTTGTTTATTGTTTCATTGTCCTTACAGAAGAAACCATAGTTTGAAAGCTTGGAACTCTGGAATATGATGGCAGTGTCAAAAAATTTTGAATCAAGTAAGCTTGGAAAATCAGATAAATCATGACGTGTTGGAGTTGTACTTATATAAGTTAAGAAATGCTAGAATCGTTAACATTCATAGGGTGCTCAATATCTAGAGATGTCTTGGTATTTTTGCATTCAGATGTTACTGAAACATAGATCAACACAAGAATAGTCAAAACAAAAAAACTATTAGTTGTACAAAGCTGGTGCCATGCTAGTGATATTTTCATGTCAGGACACAATGATTGCTGAACTAGCAATTTTCAAACAAGTTATAGCAAATGTATAGCTCATAATATCTATTACTTTCTCATTTTAGTCTTGGAATCCCAAAGTGCTGAATATGTCAATCCATTTCTTTTATCTGCCATTAGCAATCTATGCATGAAAAAGACAACAAGCTGTGGTGCGTATGGCTGACACCAAAAGTTATTAGAAAAAGGTCAATACAAGCTATTATGCCAAAAGGAAGTACTTTAATTTTGGAAGTAAGTGGAAGTGGCTGAAGAAAACATGAACAATAACTTCTAATATATTAAGCATACTTGTCAAAGTTGCCATTGCCGGCATCTTTTTTATTTTTTATGTTCATGAAGGTGGGTGTACTTACTCTTTTTTTCAGTCTTGATTCCAGGATGTCTTCCAATGGAGGTCGACCTATGATAAAAATAGCACATCCGTGAAAAATTTACTTAATGAAACCACTGAAAACTTCTAAGAAAATCTAAAAATATAAGTGTGACCAATATGCCTTACCCAAATAATTGAAGATTCACTTTATGAAGCCATTTCTGCCAATCATTATTACCAACAGTGACATCCTATGTCAATGTATTTTTCTTTTAAATCTAGGGTTTTGAGGCAAGGTTAGCCTAATGTGTTGGGTTCTAAATCCAAGTCACGTTGTTTACACAAAACGACAAGTCAGGTTTGTGTTAACCCAGTTCAACAGGAACCCAACCAGGGGGCACCTGGATTTAAATAAAGGATGAATCTGACTACTTAAATTACATCAATTGCTATTTGAGGATCAACTGATTAATTCATAGGCTAATACACTGTGGCTTTAATATGTAATGGAAATGTGGCACATGAATTTATTTCCTTAAATCATATCAATATAGTAAATTGTTTATGCCACCAATATTACATGTTCTAGGACTTGACATAAGCAATCAATAACCAAAAGTAGAAATTAGAAATAGGACTAGCAAAATAATGGATTCATGAATCAGACAGGTGGAAATTTAAATATGGCTACACCTGTAATTTGCAAACGGTACTTGGCCCAAACACTATAGACAGCATTTGCTATTGTAGCCACCTGTAAAACATGCAAAGCCATTCCACTCAAAAAACCAAATCTTCTCAAAAAAAGGGAAAAAGCTAACATACTTTGGAAAAAAATTAAATACTGAGAATATATGATTAATGAAAGGCTATGATATGTTGTTAAGTTAGACCTCAAGGAGATGTTGGATAAATTTGCTTTATCTTCTAGGTTTAGAGCTAGTATAAGCAGCAAGATTTACTGTACTAGTTGGTACCGATGCATACTGACCATACTAATACTGAACTGGTACACGATATGGAGGGCATACTAAGTGTTGGTATGCATAATTGGCCCCCATACCGGGCATACCGGCACAGTAACATGATGGCACCAGTATGGGGCCCGATATCGAGACCGCAAACCATGCTAAGCAGGATCTGTTCTTTATGCATTTAAATACATTGCAACTGAAATTTCTAGGAGAAGATCATGAATATTGCAATCTTCATCACACAAACCTCTTCTCACAGAGATTCTCTCGTGTTGCATTTCAATCTCTCTAGTACTGAATCTATGATCACCTATGAAGCTAAAAATATGAAATCTCAGTGTTGATCAGAAAGCTTAAACTTTTAGAATCCACTTTGGATGGCCTTAATATGCAGGGTTTGCAGGCTCCATGGATGTTTAAACTGCCCTCATTAAGGTGGAGAGAATGTTCATAACTTTCAAGTGTCAAGTGTATAAGATGGAAGTTAGATGTATAATTCCTCCAGGTTGTCCAATGCAAGGATGAAGAACAAAATCAACAAAGGAAATAAAGGATGGCATGGACTATGCAAAATTGAAAGGCATTGACCGTCCTTGCAATCTTTGAATATATAATTATTTATATGTCCTCTTTCTTGTGGAAAACTTGCAATAAATGTTCATGAAATGAAGTACATATATGCAAACTGAGAAAATTACTGTCAAATTGATTGTTGATTCTAAATGTAGAAAGACTTACTGGCTCATATTTTGTGATGGCATAAACCCATCCAAGACCAACTTCTTCATACAATTTTCTAAATGCCTGCAAAGGTATACTCTAATCAGAAAGAACCATGTCCCTTGAGATTCATAATTCATATTTTTCTTATGTTTGAGCACATGACCACCAGAAGAGAGAAAGAGGCAGTTAACATCTGTCCCTATTCAATGCATTCATGCTTATTCATATAAGGTCACATTTCCCTTTTTCAATATAATTGTATCATAGTCTGGTTGTAACCAATAAATCTTTTGGATTAGCTCCTGTATGACCTTACAGAGAACAAGTACAAAAGACTGTTGAACAGTCTGGTAGTTGAATTAAGATTGTCAATCTCATTTTCTAGGTTATCACTTGGATAAATGATAATGCACGAGATCATATCTGATAACTTTGTATGATAAACTACAAAATTCGAGCCAACATAACCACCATAAATGAATTTGTTCCAAGAAGCAGCAACTTAAGGAAGAGTATTGACAGTATGATGAAAGATGGATCTAGAATTGGCTGTTCTTATGGTGGTATCTAGGATGATCTTTCCATCATATTTTTAATGTTATGAGCATTCTTATCTAAACAAAGTGGTACAGAATTTCAATTGACCATCACCTGTCATAATTTGGTTTCTTTAATTTCTAATCTCTCCTCTTTTAATTTTTATTCTTCTATCTTGTAGCTGTAGAAAATAAACACACTTCTTTTAGACAAATCATCAATTATCTTCTATTTAATAAGGCTTGGTAGCATTTTACAAAGATCATCTGTAAGAACAAAACCATTTGCAACAAGATTCACCATCTCAATACCGAATCATGCACCGACACTATCCTATTATAGTGTCGGTACGTGGTTCGTATGGTAGGAGACAGTATACTGAGTGTCGGTGTGTACAAGGTAGTATGCCCCATACTGTCAGTATGGCAGACTATGATTTTTAATAAATATTTTCATAAAAGGAGCATTAGGAATGATCTGCATACGTCATGTTCTGTTTGATGTTACATTTTTGAGATTCAAAAAAAAGAGGTATGTACATCACTTGTTACAAGTCTATATAGCATACATGCAGATTTTGAAAAAAATTAATTGCTTTTGTTTTCAAGATAATCCTTTTCTGAGAAAAACATCTTTAAGAGAACCTAATTGGTAGAGTTATCAGTTTAATGGCTATGACTAAATATTTAGTCAAAAGTAGTAAAAGATATATATTATCTTTGGGGACAAAATACTTTGTCAGTATAGAAGTCTCTCATGTAAAGAAACTAAACCAGGCAGCAGTTTGATTAAATTTCATATACATAGTCTAACAAGGTCACTTCCATTTCTTCATTTAAAGGAAATCAGACCAACTTAACAATGTTCATATTCTTAAAGGAGCTTAACTTGCACATAGAAAACAAGACAATTTTCCAGTTACAAATATGAAATCCTCATGGATAAATTAAGGCATAAGTGCAGAAAGGTTTTTCCATACTTCAACATCCCTTACAACAGTTCCATCCGAAAGAATTGCATGGATTCTTCCCATCACCTAGAAGAACAAGATAAACTTTGTCACAGAATAAACAATGAGAATTATGAAACATAAATACAAAAGAAATATTTTAGATGAATTTTGTATGTATATTCTTATATACAACTATGTGCATTGACTCTTCTGCAGCAAACCAATATTGTTTTCCCCAAACCACCATAAGAAAAAGGAATTCAGTAGTGTAAAAAGAACTAAGTAATATATTGCACATTTTAAAGATTGTAACCTACTAGATGCTTTTCATGATCAACAAGCTAACAGAATCTTTTTTTTTTTTTTAGTGGAATCATGTATCAACTGCCAAAAACGATCAATGCCATTAACTGATATTATGGATTTTGGACAACAGAGACCAAACACAAAAATACCACTATATATATGTGAATATTACAAAGTCAGATGCCAATAGATCAGTGATCGGGACAACCCATAACCATTGATAATATAAATCAAATATCACCACTTTCTCTTGTGAAAATCACCTAGTGTAAAAAACTATCTATAATATAAATTGAAATATCAGCACTTCTTATTTGGCCATAAGAACCTCAACATTTTCAGGATACAAGAAGATCTCTCTCTAGATTTTCAAGGAAGATAAGAAGAGATTCCTAATTGTACAGCATATGTAGCAATAAACAAACCCTAGATAAAGCTTTCCAATCAAACACTCTATCAAATTTTCCTTTTTTCTAATGTTGATATGTCTAACTGTAAGATTAATGATGCTCTGTCACTTTAAATCTAGACAAGGAAAATCTTGTCAAAGCATATATACAATTCGATATATTTAGTTGAAATCAGTCATTCAGACAGAACCAAATATATTCATAGCCAATATGAGGGAAGTGATATGAGGAACTCTAAGTAGTCTGTTACCCAAGCTAATAGCAGTTACCATAGAGAAAGGCCTCATTCTCAAATTTGATAGCAAGAGATCAACAAAGAACATATAAAATCATCATCTACTGGCTACTAATTGAAGTAGTCAAACCTAGCTCATGGCTCATCAAAACAGCTGTCAGAGTAATAGAATTAGAATGCCACCCAGTATAAGCCCATGTGTTATTTTAATAAGTTGCCACTATCCAGTTGCTTTGAAAACAAGCCATGGAATGTACACCAACATGAGAAATGCACCCAATGTAAGTCCATGAGTTATTTTAATAAGATGCCACAAACCAGTTGCTTTGAAAATACAAAACAGAATATGCACCAACATAAGGAATTGCACCCAAATGAGTTATGAAGATGGCAAAAAGCAACTATGAGGTAGTTACTAACTAATACCAATTTATTATCACCTAAATATGCCATGGTGATTTCCATATAAAGGTATTTGTTCACAGTCCTAACACATAATTTGTGAATTCAGATAATGTCTTGACAGTATAAATAAGAAGATAAATAATGTTGCATCTAATCTAATGATACAACCAATTCTTATTTTTACATATTCAACTATACATAATGGATGAGTCAACCTACAACACTAAATGAGTCAAAGTCAATATAAAATGCAAGTAGAGAGATAATGCCAGCATGCAAAAATGCCCCATCTTTTCCCTTAAAAGTTTAAAGAAAAAAGGTTTGCATGCAAACCTTTGGTGCATATCTAATAGGGAGGTATGTATGTGTATAATCTAAAAGACAGTGTTGCTTTCACTATATTTGTTAAATATCAAAAGACCATTGCTAATGAGTTGTTCCTATTGATATACTTGAAATTATTGAAATAAAAGTTAGCCTGAAAATACATCTGTAAATACAACAAAATTAAATATGCTCACTGAATGATAATGAACTAATGTTAGAGAACATTTTAAGATTAAGCATTAAGTTTAGCCATAGTGAACAAATATAAAATGAGATTAAGACATATTACTAAAATTAACATGATGATAATATTCAATGTGCGGGGCAAAAGAAATACGGAGAGATAAGGACTTCAACTAGTGATCGAAAAAGGAAATAGACTAGAGGATTTCAAATGAATCCAACATATATTGAATTACAATTATTACTTAACTAAGATCAACATGCATTTTCAGTAGAAGTCTCACATGGTTTCTTTTCCTTTTCTATTTAATTTTCTTTAATATTCTGGTCCAATTATCTTTATGCATATGAATATATAAGTGCAGGATAAAACAGGATATCAGTATGACATACAGTTTTATAGTCAAGGCCCTGGTTCTCCTCAGGGGAGTAATCCTTTGAGCTTATGTCAACAAATTTTATAGCTCCATAGAGTTTATTCCTCTCCTTAAGCATGTTTACCTGCAACAAGCAAAATAAATATGAAAAAAACAAACCAATAAGCCTGAGACAGACTCAGCTTTGCCTAAGATGATTGTAACAAATACATGTTAAAGCATAAGATGTCAGCACAGAAGATTAAGATTTTTTTTGCAAGTAATTGTTTTCTCGTATGAAAGCTCTCTGTTTAGAAGAACATAGACAAAGAAATTCATGGAGATCACCTACCAGTGCAATATCGGGCATAAGCCTGTTATTTGTAAGTCAAAAGGTGGTGGCTCTATCACTGAAATAGCAGTGGTTTGATATGCAATTGTAAGGTCAGATTAGTAGAAAGAAAAGTTTCTGTCAAGCATACAACTTTAACAAGGCTGACATGTTGACAAGTTCACCAATACGTGTGTATGTGCACAGTAAGAATGTTAATTTGTATTATCTGCAATAGCAGGCTAGTACAAGTTTTACTGAAGTCAGCCAAGTGATTATTGGCTATAAAAATAATTGTGGTGGCATTTATTAACAGCAGAAGAAGAAATGGTTAAGTAAGATTTCAATATCTATATGCATAATGTTAAAAAGATGATGTCCTTTTGTAGAAGAATTTGAATAAGGCAGACCTCACGCATACAAAGTGGGCAATCCCCATCATATAGCATTTTAATCCTCCATGGCATAGATGTACAAGTGTCTTCCTCTGGTTGTGTCACTGTTTCCAACTTGGCTTCTGAATGAACGTGACATCTGAAAGCTAAATGGAATTTATTGACCAAAGTAAATACCATAAAGACAGAGGAATATAACTTGATAGAAAAAAGGAGTTATAGAATTTTATTTTTCCATATAAGGATATGAAACAAGTTGTTACAGTGATTATGTTTCACATCTTTTTCTTTTGAAAAATAAATGTCAGAGGATATTATTACATGTGAATATCACAAAAACACATAGATTTGAACCTTCAATCAAAATTTCTACATCAGACAATGCATGATAAACATTATATGACAAGCCATTTTACCTTTGACATGTAAGTATGAAGTGTTTAAAACAAAGTTTCAATTTTTCCTACTGTTTTATCCTAATTCATGTTGACTAAGAAGAATGATACAAAAACATCTATAACCGATCCACCAATTTATCATCTCATATGAACTGATATAGTTAACTTTTGGGCTTTAGCAGCATGATAAAGAGCTCATGTATGATTCACAAAAATAGGCTTTAAGATCCAAATCAAGTACTTTACTTCTTCACTTTAGGGCGAGTGGGAATAAGGAAAGCAGGAGGTATTGAAACTAAAATCCCAAATTGCTCGGCATTCATCTCAATCTTAGAAAGATACCCTCAGAGACAATACACGATTTAATCCTTGATTATAACAGTATTAGATAATGTAATATCAGTAGCATAAACCTTTATATGTATATAGCACCATTGATGTCCTGTTAGTAGCTGAGATCTTCTACCTAGATTACACACTTCAAAAAAAAAGAAAAAAGCCCCAACAATCCCTTCCCAGGCAACTCCCTAGAGTTTCATTTTTCCCCTCACAGAAACGCTTCCAAACACCCACACGACACCTGAGCCCACTGGTCAAGTAACCGGCCTTCTTTCTATTGAAAAAGGTAACTGGCCTTCTCCTTCTGGTTAAGTATGGACAACATGTTCGCAGAACCCCTTCATTCCACCAATTCAACAATCAAAAGAAAGTTATAGAAGATAAGTGATGAACAACATGCTTGCAAGTTGCAAGCATATCCCAGAACACATATTGGAATATCTCCTCTCCATCGTTTTTTTCTTTATTTCTTTATATTTTCAGTTTCTATTGTCAGATCATATTACTCAATAAGCAAGTTAATTAACAGAAGAAGAAACACAGTCATATCAAACCAAGAGTCGGGAACATAAAAACGCAACAATGGAACAAAAGACATGAACCGGATTTTGCTCATAAGGAAAAAAAAGAAAAAGAGTTGGCTTTATATGCTATAAACTTTTGCGACGCTAGTGTGATCAATTAGGCAGGGGAAAAAAAAAAAAATCTAGCCGTTCCAGCCTTGCACCCATACGTGCATAACCTAAAAAGAGAAAGGGAGAGCATCAGAGGATCGTAATCCGTTACCGCGAAGGGAGTGGGAAGGGCGGCATGATAAGATTGTGAACGGAGAGGTGGACGCCGAAGAAGCCGAGATTGGAGGACGGAGAGACAGGCGAGGAAGAATTGCTCTGCACGCCATTTCTTTCTTTATCTTCTTCTATCAGCGCTATGGCAATTTGTTTCTCGTAAAACAACAGGAGCGGAGGGTAAGGCCTGGGCGCAGAGCGGAGTATATTCCTCTGACGGTTAAGAGGACCCAGATGCGTGGAATATAATCAGCCACCGGGTTGGGAACTAACTCGTGTCAAGCCAACGACCTCCAGTAGCTTCTGGATCAGGTTTGAGACGTTATTGACGCCGTTCACTCGCAGTCCATTTCTTTTTCTGTTTGGTCTTTTTTTTTTTTTTTTTTATAAATAAATATTATAAAAATATTAATTAATTTTTTATTGATCAATATATTCATATTTTCAGATGAATAAATTATTTTTTATAAATAATATTTATCTATAAAATAAAAAAAATTATTCATAATGATTAAATCATTTTTTTATCGATCAAAAAAATAATTTATTTAATTTATTTTTATATATTTTAATTATAATATAATATAATATAATATTAAAGAAAAATTATCTGTTTTATTTTTAACTCAATCGTAGAGGAGATATAATTCCATCTCCTGCAAATACGAGTTCCCGTTCACCATGCGGAGTCGGATTCGGATGTACGAGATCCGATCCGTTCGTGGTCCGTCCTGCCCTCGAAAACCCTCGTGTTTTGCTCCTCCCCAAGCCCTCGTCCATTCGCAGAGCTACAGTGATGTCGTCATCCGATTCCATGGTGAATTCTTCTCTCCTCTCTTCGATTTTTACTCCAAAAAACAAAAAAAAAGCTCTGATCTTTTTTGTTTCCTCCCCTTTCAATTCCTCAGGAGTCTGCCGGTCCTTCTCTGGACGACTGCTTGAAGCTTCTGAGAGGAGAGCGGGACGAGCAGAAACTGGCCGGTCTCCTCCTCGCTACCAAGTTCTGTCGAGGGGACGACGACGCCTCCATCCTCCAGGTTTATCATGCCGTCGCCCCTCGATTCCTCCACCGTCTTCTGGTCACCGGTAAATTTTCTCAGATCTTTTGTTTTTTCTTGGGACTTTTTTTTTTATTTCTTCGAGTGATTCGTTAGTTTACGGATTCAATTGAAGGAATGGGCAAAGGAACCGGTGATATTAAGGGTGGCGAGGATCGGGAAGCGTATTTGAGGCTCGCTGTTACAGTTCTCGCGGGGTTTTGTCGGGTAGCAGAGATTGCTTCTTCAGAGGGAATGATCTCTAAAGTTCCTCTTGTAGCAGAGATCATATCAAAATCGTCAGTTTACTTGATTTCCTCTTTTCTCAGCGGCAAAGTGATTATTTTGGAAAAAAAAGTTCTGATCTTTGAGGATTTTTACCTATCTCGAGTGCTTAAATTTAGTTCGTAAATGTTGTGCTGTACAACTTGTCGTGCTAAACTTTATGTCAAGATGATTGGCCTTATGCAATCATCCTGGGCTGTTATTATGTTTAGAGCTATGCCACATTCTGTAAGTAGGGACTTTCCATTCGGTATGTTTATAATTTTTCAACCTTTTTCATAGTTCCACATCAATCTTTCTCTGCTCTTTCTTTGCATGACTAGACTAGTTGACTGTAATATGCAAGAAAATATTTGTATGATTCTATAAGGTGCATCTTAAAAAATAATTGTCATCAAGGCAGGTTTATAAGGTATGTTTATTCTATTTCTGAGAAGCTAAAGGTATGCTTGACTTTATCTTCAAATGCTGCATAACGTAAATGAATTTGTAATAGAAAAGTACAAGTTTGTTGGGGCAAGGAACTTGCTTCAGCTTCTGTTAGCTCGTTCATATTCCTGACCACTTTTCTTCTAGAAAAAGTAAACATAGAGTAGCTTTACTTGCTTTGTACTATGGTATAGGCATGTATCGAACAAATAAACATGCTTTTAGCAATTAATCTCTAGAAATCTAGGACCATAATTCAATATAGATATCTGTACTGATTGATGTTTGACATGTGCATTGCATAATTTGAAGTAAAAACTTATCATACAGACTACCATTACATAGGTATATTTACCGATATGAAAATAAGCTCAAATTCATTGTAGAAACTATAAAGAGGCATCAAATATTTTTTACATTGTAATGCATCGTATGCTTTTGTCTGCCCTCTGCCACTATCATACGAAACTCATATAGTGGAACTAGCAAGATTTTAAATCTTGTGGGACGGAGGTGTCTCGATATCTCCATGGAACAGGACGCTCCATTATCTTATCTTATCTTATCTCGACAGCAGTCCTGATGATACATCCCTGTAGATATCTTCCTTTTCTCTTCCCTTCTTCTTTCATATCTTTTCTTCCATCTTTTTTTTCTTTTTCTTCTATCTTCTTTTTCTGTGTTTTCTTTTTCTTTCATTTTCGTATCCCTTCTTTTCTTTTTTTTTCCTTTTTCTTATTCTTTCTCTTTCCTTTCTTCCTTCTTTCCTTTCTTTTTCTTCTCCATTTTCTTCTTCTTCTTTCCTTTTATTTTTTTCTTTCCTCATCTTCCTTTCCTTTTTCTTTTTGTCTCTCTGCGTGAATGGATTTCGGAATCCCGACCCCATCCCGGTCCCATTTTCTCACAAAAATGGGATGGGATGGACGGGACATCCCCCATCCCACCGGGACGTAAAACCTTGAGTGAAAGTATCGCAAGAAGCTTAAGTAATCTTCTTTTGATCTCTGGTTCAATACAGAAAATGGTTGTTTTGTTGTTGCTGCCTCTAATTGATAAATCAGATCCTGCACGCTTACATTATCTAGACACTTCATTTTTAGGTTTCTGAAAGGGTTTACACTTTTGGACACTTGGACATGACACAAAATGTCTAGGCACTCTGCCTTGAGGTATCCTGCTTACATTAGCAAGAAGTGTTCGACACTAGTCACCATGTTTTTTGGAGTACCATGCAAAAGATTTTTAATTTCATGTGTTGGACCTTAAAGCAAAGTGGCAGGATGCTTTTAACACAAAGTTATCACATCTCTTTATTAATTTAAGTGTCTTAACACAAGCAACATAAAATATACCCAAAGAATACTTAAACAACTTAAGGAACATACACGTAAAGAATCCTTAACATTATATGTTGAGGATTTACATGTGTAAATATATGTGTATTTATGTAAATGTCTTTGTGTGTTATGCCCACATGCTTATATTTTTGGAGGCTGCTTTTTTATCCGATGCTTGTGGACACTTTAACACAGCACCTGCTTTCCAAGTGCCTTGACTGATCAACATGCAGTAAAAAGAAATATCAATAAGGAAGTTATCCAAAACCATCTTAAATAGAACTTAGGCTATTCCAAACAGTGAGACTAAGTGGATACAAACTTGTGCTACGCTGTACACTTCAAGATTCATCAGTACATGCTAAATGTGATTATATGAGCTTTAGATGGAAGGCATTGCATACGCAATATGTTCTGTTTAAAGTATCAAACCCAATTTTTTCCCTTAGCTATTTGACTTGAATTTATATTTTGCTAATCCTTGTCTTTATTTAATTAAGCCTTTTCTGCTTACTACTTTATATGGAAACTTGTTTGGCTTTTTATCCAGGTCGGACCCATCAATTTTTGAGGAATGCTACGAATATCTATTGTTGGTTGCAACAGCTTCAGAAAATAGTATCACAAAATTTTATGAGCCTAGAGTAATGGATATGCTAGCTCCACATATCTCTACTTTGATTGATGGTATTTACCAAAACTTATGTTTTCCTTTCTTTTTTTTTTTTTTTTTTTTTTTTTTTTGTGTGTGTTGGGATGAAAGGGCCTTGCGAAGGTCATATCATAATGTTTTCTCCGCTTAGTTAAATATAATCATGGTTAAGTGAAAGTGATAAGTAACTTATATAAAGATGTGCATGCTGGAGAGAAATAGTCTCTAAAAGTAAGTCTTTATACATTTACTCTTTCTTAGTTGTCTTCTACAAAGCAAAGCATTATGAAACTCATGTTCTTTATTATAAAACTTGCTTTAGTAACTTTGGCATATTTCATTGCTTCTTCTAGTACCTTTTCAAATATTTTGGGTTCTTGATAGTTGATAGAATGCTAAAGCAAGGGTTGCAATGACAGAGGGTTTAGGACATTCCTATGTGATTTTGGTTTTAGAGGTTAAAAAATGCTGCATAATTAGAGATTATGCAATCTGGGTTTATCATTTTTTTTCCTTTTATTTTCTCTCTCTCTCTCTCTCTCTCTCTCTCTCTCTCTTTGGAGAACCAACTTGTATCAGTCATGTGGTGATAAGTTACCAGGTTTTTTTTATTGCAACACTTTGACTTGTTATATTGGATAGGATCTCATGGACAAAATAGTTGGCTCAATAAATTCTTACTTATTACTCTTAGATATGTTGCATTTTTTTCTCAAATTTACTGACTTGATCGACAACTTGATTTTAAGAATTTTGATTGACTCATGCTCATAATTTTCTGCAAATATTCAAATGACAACTTTAAAGCTTTGCTGAATGTTGTTTATATATCAAGATGCTTAAAATTTCCTGATCTTTTCCCTTTATATTATTCTTTAATTTTTAACATTTTCCAACATTTTCCTTATCATGTTTTGGATCTCTAATTTTTGCCCATAGTAAACTGATCATGACCATAAATTCATTGTCTTAGATAGAAAGGAAATTGAAATTAGATTCATTAAGTTTTTCATAAGGTCAACATGCGAGAATATATGCAGTCAAACATTTTGTTTTAGTTGTTGTAGTAACGAATATTGCTTCGTGGTTCATTTAGCATTATTTCATGGTTATTATGACTGTAATGCATAATTTTGGCTCCATTTCAATTTCTTCCTATCAAGATCTGAGGCCCAAATTTTCTTAGTGCATTTCTTATATTTTGGAAACAATGGATTTCTGTTGCTTGTTCATGATTTTTCTCTTGTTTGGTGGGTTATGCACTTGAAAGGATAATTTCAAGAAGATAACCGAGGCAATAATGAAAATCATATTAGTTGCATTGTGGAACATTTTAAGTGATATCTGTTACCTCTATTGATTAAGTTTGCTTGGCACGGGTGGAAAAAGATCAAACTACTGAGGTTATTGAATCAATCACTTATTGAATACAATAATCTGGAGATGTGAACTCATTAGTGTGGACCATATGAAGTGAGGTCATACTTGTTTCACCATTGGCAGTGCTTATTCTTGAACAATTCAGTTTAATATTGTTAATGGTTATATTTTTTGCACATAACTGCTATGACATTAGTGCAGTATATATGGTTAAAGAAACTTGTTGCTTGTTGCATTGAAATGTATAAATGGTTGTATGTAGTGATATTGTCCATTCTAATGCAAAATGCTTATGCATTTATCAGCTCATGTATTATGAAAGGGCTTTTTTACGATTTGACTATTGCCATTCATCATGGATATTTATTTCTAGAACTTGCATATAGTTGTTAAATGAGGGCCATGATGCTATACATGATTGGTTTTAGTTAACTGTGGGTCCAGCTATGGGTGACCTTGGTCATGTGGTGCCATGATAGTTCCAAATGCTAAGTTTTGACCTTGGTCATGTGGTGCCATGATGGTTCCAAATACTAAGTTTTAAGTTGCATGCGAATTTGTCTGTAACATCAGAACTAGGTGCTAGATAAACTAGTCTGTTCTTTGTGCTTTCCTTGTTGCTTGAATTGTGGCTACCCCTACTTGACCTGATGCTTCTCTTTATATACCATCCAGAATAACTTTGCATTGCTTAAAAAATTTCTGTTTCCAAAGGTTCTCGGTCATTGGAGCTTGCCATGCGACTGCTACAGTTGGTTGTGAATAAGCTATCTGTGGACATGATGAATACTGAAAACATATCAGGCATCTCATGCATGGTACACATGATCATATGTAAAAGTTCTTTTTATCTGATTAACGTTTTGAATGATCTTTAATTCTGTTGTTTCTTATCAAATATTTATAAATTTCTGTATCTGTAGTTGACAATTTATTTTGTGATTCAGGTGGCTTCTATTGCTAAACAATTTGCTGTCCTGCAAAATGTGTTCAAGTTTGATGCTTTGCACCTACTCGCTACTCTTTTGTCTTCAAATAACAGTGTATGTTAATTTACAAGTAATCTTTTCAGATATAATTTATAGATTATGCATTTGGAATTCATGCTTTAGTTGTGTACAATGAGCCATATTTCTGTTTTCTAGATCCGTGATAATTCACTTTCTCTTTTACCTGGGAATTTAACATCTGGCCATTCAGATCTGATAACTTTTGCATGTCACATGCAACGGTGATAAACTTTTTACAGTGTTTCAATGAGCAGCGCACTTCGTTGCATTTAATGATTTGTATTTCTCATTTTGCTTCGGTTTAAAGAATTAAAAAGTTGAGGAAAGTAGAAATGGAAGATCATGTATTGTGTCATTCTGGCCTTTGCTATTGCAGTGGTGATTCATGTTGCTAATTTGGCTCTATTATAGGATAATGGAAGGCAAAATCAGAGAAAATCAAAGATATTCTCCATTTGATTTTGACCTGACTGGATCAAGGGACCATCTATCTATCTGTAAATGTATTTATTTTAAATGTTATTGTTGTTTTAATCAAGTGAGAGGCCTAAATCTAACTGCAAGCTGCTGCTCCTTGTCGGTTATCTTATGAAATAGTGAGACTTCCTTTCTTGTTCATAATTTTCTCCTTGAAACATGTTTCCAGGGTACCGTGAATGTTTCATTTGAACACACGACTGCTTTGCTATATTTTTGTCATCCATCTGGCATCAACTCAATTATCTTGCATATATAGTACTGTCATATGGCTGTCTAATTGTGTTGCATTGCATTGTTGTTTATGAAGCTACTTCATGATGCTCTAAGGTCGAAGGCAAGCAAAATTTGGGCAGCTCAAATACGTATTGGCATTATGACAATCCTTCAAAACCGTGTTGGTATGTTACATGCCTAGCCTGAGTTCCATGTTCGGAATGAAACTTGGTTAGCAGAGGAAAAACTATTCTTTTTTTTTTTTTTTAAGCACAGGGACAACTATTCATTTGACATTACATGTTCTTGGGGTCCCTTGTTTTTTTTATGCTGTCATATAAAACTGTTCTTTCCATCAATTGAGGTGTTAATTTTTTTAATGCAAAAACAAATGTAATTTTTAAATCTTATATATGGTATTTTTCAAAAAAATTAATAGAATCAATCTTTTAGTAATACAGAATTACTTATCTAAAGAAGATTTTATGGATCATTTTAAATGTTCTAGTGAAAACCTTAAGAAGAAAAAAATCCAAAATAGAAGACCATAGGTCTAGTGAGCAATGATTTCTTTAAGAAAACATATGAAATAGAAATTGATTGTCATTTTTGCAGAAAGGGGGCATTGTTGGTCACTTGATATTATTTCCTTATGTGTAGTGTCTGCTGAAAAGCTTCAGGCTCTTCTTCTGGCGGAGTCCATGATGTCTATAGTTGGTGAAAACTGGCTGCTGGAATGCAGTAAATTGAATGAGAATGATGACCAGGATCCTTTGCCAGCTGACAAGTAAACAATGCTTATTTTTTCTTGAGCAGACCTTTTGCACCGGTTGCTTAATTACTTAATATGTTATTATTTTGACTTGTTTGTAGGTTTCTGTTACTTGTACTTGAGTCTTCAAGGATTGAAGTTGCTGTTCTTCTCAATGAACTTGCCTACTTGAAATATGAAGCTTCTAAAAGTTCTTCAAATACTGCTGAAACCATTGTCCAGAAGCAGAGAAATCTTGCTATATCATTTTCCTTGATAGAGAAGATCATTAAACTAATTTCAAATGTTTCTGGGGCAGTAGGTATATTTGTAAATAATTTTTAGCAAGCTTGTTGACCATATTGTGGTTTTATATTATTATTGTCAAAAGCACAATTGGGGTTTGTTGGTGACATAATCCCTGTAGTTCAATTGGTAAATTAATGACTTACCACATGTTGTGTACCTTATTATTAGTTTCTCTTAATGTAGAGGCTCATGACATATATATGTGTGTGTCCTTGTATAAAAGCACCTTTGTATTGAAAGGGTTCCAGTTATCTGGTGAAGTAACCAAAGCATTTGTCATGTTTCATCATGTAACTAGTAGCAAAATGATTTTAATTTGGCCATGTATTATCCAGTTTTGGGTAAAATTTTGCAATTTATTTCATGAAAACATAAATTTCTTTATGTTTCTTTAAAGGACTGTAAGTTTAACACAATAATGTTTTAATTAAAGAAGATTTACATGATCATAGTTTGCATGTATTATTCATTCATGCCCCTTGTCTTAAAAACAGATATATTTTAACTAACATTCTCTTCAGCATGAAAATACTTTAACTAACAATTAGTGTTGACAAGTTTGTAGTTTATCTTTTCTGGACTTGTGACTAGTGAGGTGAATGCGGTTGCAGTCTTACATAGATATTTACATGTTGTCAGATGGTGTTTTTGTATCGGATTCCTCAAACTAATGATAGACAAATCTTGCATTGTACTCTTATACTTCCACAAGCACTACTTTGTCATGACTCTTGAGATATAGTTTCACCAACCAGTATGATGATACATACATATCTTTTTTATTTTCTGAAGTTATCTTTTTTTTGATCTTTTCTGATAGTTGTAGCATGCAACTCCAGAGCTAAACACTCAAAGGTCCCAAAAACAATACAATGTAATCTCATACTTCCATAGGCATTAGCTTGTCATCTGTTATATTTTTACCAAAAAATATGATGATATATATTGACTATTAATTATTCTAAAGATCTCTTTGTTTCTATCTAATCCTTCTTGATAGTTTTGGTGCATAACCCAAAGCTAAACAGTCAAAGATCCCAAATTATAGACTATACTATGAATGATGTCTCACATATTTTTCTTGACATTTTTTTTCCTTTTCATTTATTCTGGATTCTTTTAGGGTAAATCATGAAAACTTCTAATGCCTAAACTCAGTGTGGTTGAGGTTTACTGGAACAAAGTTTTAAGTTTTGAACATTAAATGAAATTCCAACTATATATGGTATGTTGGTTGAGGGGGTGATAGAGCGCTCGCAAGGATATGCTCGCTTTTCAGATTTTGTAAGTGGACCATAAGTCATAAAAAGGTAAAATAAAACTAGTCTATCTAGTGCATTCATGTGTGCATGTGTTATGGGTGAATGGTTGCTTGCATCAATGTGAGTTATGCTTTAGCACTTGATTTTAACAAACAACAAAAAGTATATCCTCATTGTTATGAGGGGTCCTTGGGTTGACCACTTGGGTGATAGATAGTCCTCAAAAGTCTAGGTAATTGTAAACTAGATCATCATATGCATGAATCGCTATACTGTCTTGTATCGTCCAATATGGAGCATACCGTACCAGGTGGGAATTAGTACGATACAAGCCCCATACCAAGGTGTATCGAGGTGTACCAAGATAAAAACTAAAAAAAAGTGACAAAAATGGTTGGAGGATGTTTCGATGCGGGGTGTACATCATACAGTACTAACTCATACCATGCCGAAGCAATAATGTATCGATACCCAATACCAAGATTGCAAACCTTGATCATATGGGCATATAGATCCTTATCCATTTTAAATTATCTATATTCAACAAATGTAAACATGTAATCACATATAACTATGTAGTATGTATGTATGTATGTGTATGTATGTGTGTGGGGGGGGGGGTGTGTGCGCGCGCACGTGTATATATGTAGACACACATATACACGTATGACATGTTAAATGTTGGCCGAATGCATGAGTCTCTCGCCATTCTAGGGTCCAGGGAGGGTTAGATGTTTGCAGCCTTACCCCCGCATGTGGAGAGGCTATTTATGTATTTCAAACTCGAACAAAGCAACCTTATTGTTGCGCCAAGGCTCATCCTTAGTATGAAAAATATTCAAGACATGTATACATGTTATTACACATAAATATGTATATACATATGAAGATATACACACGCGCTGCGTACCATGTGTATAAACTTTACAGTATCCTGTTGTAGTTTTTCATCATATATGATGCATGGGTGCTAATGAAAAATAGTTAAATTCAAGTGTTAAAGAAGGGACTATATAACATTTTTCATTGAAAACCTAGACCTGGTTTGCAAATTTTGTCAAGACAAGTGACTAAGAAATCTCAGTAAAATTCTTGTAAACTTCTATATATCTTCGAATTGTTTCTGCTTGGTTATGTTCATTGGATATGCCTTAAGGCATATATTAAGATGTTAATATTTGGAAACAGTACAAAAATCTAATAAAATTAATCAAGTGGTTTAATCAAAAAATAATTAAACAACTGAAAGTAGGTTAGGTCCATTGCATTGTTTCTCTTAGCTTGATGACCATTCTCACAGTTGTTTGCAAATATAGAAGACACTACTGCTCCAAAATATATACTAGATACTAGACTATCCTAACATTTGTGTTATTTAAACAGTGATAGGCACAATAGAAATACTATGATATATCCTAAGTTGCTATGCAGAACATCAATGGACTCCTTTCTCAAGAAAGCTCATAAGCAGATAGGAGATACAAATGAGAATGGATAGATAGATTTTGATTCCATAAAACTTTCATGCCATATGGAGGTTGCACAACATAATGCTTTCATATGTACAGTGAATGTGGTTAAGCATAGATGATGAACATTCCACTGATGCACAACTGTGTCTGTTTGGGAGGAAAACACAAGAAACAGCTTCAAAGATATGTCTGGAAAATATGTCTGATTAGTTTCCGTAACCATTCTATCCCTCTGTGCTCATTTGCTGGCACATTTTGCTTTTAGCCATGTTCACATGATACATGCGTTAAAACTTTCTTTCTTTCTTTTTGATTCAGTTGAATTCCTTAGGGAATATTCTTCCTAGAAATCTTAGTAGTATAAATTTTTTTCAGATCACCCTATTAATGAAAGCACCTTAATGAAGGCTATTGCGGGACTCAATGAGACGATAAATTTAGTACTTGATTTTTTAGAAGATTCCAAGGTAATTATCTTGACCTTGCTAGATAGTTTTGACATTATAGTATAAGCTCTTAAATTTGTTGTTTCATTGTAGGATCATGGACAGAGAAAAGGAGATGATCTTTTAGCTGCAGCACGAATAATTGGAAGGTGCGATAGACTTGCCATGTGATCCTCACTAATTCCATCTTGCAGCTTAAACATTTGGACTGTTCAACTAGACATGCATATTTCCTTCAGTTTCAGCATTTTGCATGAATAATATATTCTTTACAAAAA
Organism: Elaeis guineensis; assembly: GCF_000442705.2. Lineage (NCBI taxonomy): Eukaryota > Viridiplantae > Streptophyta > Magnoliopsida > Arecales > Arecaceae > Elaeis > Elaeis guineensis. Next base: position 19,308,689 of record NC_026002.2, read on the forward strand.
ATTTCTCCTTAAAATTCAAATGTTTAGTTATCTATTCTGATGTTGTTCAGAGGCATCATTATGTTCCTGTGAGTGCTATAGTTTAAGCAATCATAAACAGAATGCATGTTAAACATACAATTTTCACTTTATAGCAATGTCTAGGTAAGGCTAGTAGGGTTCCTTTTCTTGAAAACGCATGCAATAATGTAAAGCCTATTTTGAAATGCTCCATTTTGCTATTTGCTTACAGCTGCTTTATTTGTGTATACTGATTTCTGTGTTGTGAATCTTGTGATCATCCTGTCTTGATCTTATTTAGGCTGGGGTGTTTTTTTCCCTTTGATGATCTGTACTTATGTCGCCATGTTTAATCCTACATTGCACTAGACATTTAGTATATTGTGGCTGTTTCTTCAATGGAATTGGATGTTAGGTTCCTTTATGTATCAATCTCTGTCACAGGCGATCTTTAGATCGTGAAGTAGGTTTCCTGATAATCATATCCATTCCAGTTATCTCGCAGAAACACCCTTGGCATGCAAGGAAAAGACTCAACATCTCTTAGGATATATTCTCTCAATTGAAGGTGAAGATGAATCAAGGTTTCTCACCCTCTTTCTGCCTATAATGTGGTTGAGCAAGGGCTAACATTTTTCTTTCCCTATTAAGCAATTCAATGCTGATGATTCCTTTGCATTACTACTAAATAACAGCCCCTTTTACTCTGTCTGCTTCTTGCTTCCAATGTTGTGCCAAATAACCATGGAGGTTGATGGATGCAAGGCCTTGGCTTCATTCGAAGGACATATTGCTGTAAGCTTGTCTATGCCATACGCAAGTTTTAATAATTCTATGCATATTTTTATTGATAAATTTTGATTTTTTTTTTTTTAATGTTTCTCTGTAAAACGACCTTGCATGAGCCAAGACAAAATGCAAGTAACTTTGTTATACTTTAGTTTCTCTGTTATTTTTGTATTTTGTTATGTCATTACTTCAAGCTGGCTCGGTTGTGATTTGTGAATATATCGATGAAGTTATTTGTTTTTACGATGTTATTCTGGTTATATATGAATCATTCTGTGTGATGCTTGTTATCTTCTTAGCAAATGCTAGTTCGTACCTTTTTAGCTGTCAGGAATGCTTGGTGTTATCAATGTGGGATTTGGTGGCAAGGAAAGTGATTATCGTTATACCATTTCTATCCTCTGTTTTATTTTTATGGGATGTTCAATGGTCTGTACTCTGTAAAGGGTATGCAGAGTGCAGACAATATTGAGTTTATATAAGCAGAAATGTCTTGCAAATATTATATATTTGCACTAACGTGCCATTCATAACATCCATCCAGAAGAAGTGCCTGAATATGAAATAAAGATTATCGTGTCGGTTACTGAATACGAACTTAAGAAACAAGCATGATATTATAGATTCGTAGAATTGGGTATATGGATTCCCTTATTGGTTGCCTAATATTATATAAAAACAATGCATATATGGTGTATTATATTTGTTTATTAGTGTAGTATGTAATCTAAGTACTTCATTCAAATATCTTGCTGGACCTTCATGTACCCATACAATGGTAATGCATAGTATACTGCATGTGTTCTTTAAAGCTAGCCATATTTCTATATTGATTTATTAGTAAAAGCTCTACATATTCTGATACTAATCTATAATCCATTTATAAACCTACCAATATAAACCTTGAGAAATGCATGGCATCATAGTATATAGTTCATTAACATAAGCATATTGAAGAAGACAAGTAGTGGTTCTGGCTTAGCAGGTGGTAGATTGCCTTGTGAAAATGATTGGAAGATATGGAACGACGGTGGAGGATAATGGTCCAATATTCCTAGCATGCGACACTATCCTGAACTTTCTACTAAATGTATGCTGTATCACTCTTTCAAACGGTTCTGATTTGTATATGGGGGTTTGTAATTACTCCACTGTCACATATTCTCTGTTATGATTTATAACAAAGGTTTTTTTTTTTTTTTTTGATGCAGAGAAATGAACTTCAAGTTAAACTGGAGGGTTCTCAATTCATCCATCTTTTAAAAGCATTAGCCTTGTGGACTGGTAGTGCTCCTTATTCGTCATTTCTGGCTTCACAAGACCAGTGGAACCAAATATTAATTAGAAATGAGAAGTTCCTTTAGTGCTGCATTGCTTTGTCAAACCATTCTTGAGAAGCAAAGATGAAAACCTTAATCTACAAGCACTAAATTTCATCCATTTGGTTAGGCTTACAAATCAAAGTAGATCAGCTTTTAAATAGAAGCTAATGCTATGCTTAAAACTGTGGTGAAACTTCAATACAGGTTTGGGCCAGCAAAGTACTTTCCATGAAGCTAAGAAGGCTTGTTGATAAACTGGAAACTTACCCAACTAATTAAGCAGTTTTAATCCCCAAACAACCAGGGATCCATCCTTGAGGTTTACCCTGAACTTGTTGAAAGTAATAATGAATAGAGAAGCTGAGGATTCAGGAGTAAAAATAGAAGCATGTGCACCGAAGTATCAAGCCACATTCACCTATATGAAGATAGCTTTGTGATTCTGCATTGCTATTCCATTATATTATCTCATCTGATGTATCTGGAGATTTCCATCTCCTTGCTGATGTAGCTTGTAACCATCACTTTGAGCCGCATCTTAGATTGTCATGTCTTTGTTTTTGAATGTCTGGTTGAATGAGGTTGTTGGCCATCATTTATAACCATAATTGTGACCAACAAACCTTCTCATCTCATCCATCAGAAACTGTTGCCAACCACAATGTAGTGTAATTTTCTGTACAGCTTGAGGATTTATTGAAGTAATTCCTAAAGAAAGTCTTGACAGGAAAATATGCTGCCATTGATCTCTGGTGTGTGCTATGTTGGTATTTACTAGAGGATTAAGAAAATACACTTGCCCCATTTATGCTTATGTGAATATTTTAACAACACTAGTATGTTGACTGGCTTTCTTCTAGTAATTTATTTATCAATGTAACAGCTGTACCTGTCTTTTTAAAGTTGTTGCAAGTAGCCTCACTTAAATGGTGCAATACTTCATTATATTTAAACAAGCAGTTGCTAGGATGATTTCTGCTTTTGATGTTGCAAAATGCATATACTTGCAAATTTGCTTAAATTTGGAAATTGGATTTACTTTCTTCTATTTTTTCCTCTTCAACACACACTATACACTAACAATATTTTTCTATTCTTCCTAAACATAACCACAGAGAGTAGCAATGATCCATTCATTGACATGATGGCTTCAAGCATCTGCGCTTTGATATTTGACTTAACATCAGAGGAATCTCTTTTAAACAGTCCCGGATTTGACAGAAGTAGCATCGATATTTTATCTCGGCTTCTTGTCAGAAGTTTGAATGAGGTTGTCCTTGTTCCTTTGTGAATTTTTTATTTTACATCTTGATGTTTAGCCAGTGTTTGCAACTGCTTACATATCATACTCAATGCAATCAGGGGGAGACAAGCAACAATGCAGAGGACCAATTGGACCTCCATCAGATAATTACTGCAGGTTCATAGAAACTGTTGTCTTTGCCTATTAGTTGGATTTCTTTTTTAAAAATTACAAATCTATATTTTCTGTTATATCTAGGCTTGGAAACCAGCCAATCTAAGACTGAGTGAATCCAATATTTTCAAGTAGCTTGTTCCGGAGCAATATAAAATCAGACCCGTAGGCCACCTATCTCTGACCCTGGTTACTGTAGAGCCTTTATTGTCAGACTCAAAACATTGAACTAGGTTCTAACTGGGTTGATGGGGGATGCCACTTTCTATTGATTTTTCTTGTCATCAAATGAGATATGGGTTTTTTTGTGGTACTTACTGATTCCATTGTAAGAATCCATACTACTGTTAAAATAGATAAAACATATCTTGCGAAATTAGCAGGCACGTGGTTGGAACCAATTTTCTGGGTTTTTCCAGTTTTTTGGTTAAATAAATTTTAACTGAAGATGAGCTGCATTCTGGTATGAATTGATGGTTGCCATATGACACGTGCTTCTACCATCTATGTGCCACTGTCCACCTGACCCATGGTGACCACTGCTACTCTGTTTCTGCTCTTTCATACATCCCACCTTTGTCTCCCCCTCTGACCTGCTTTCTCCATCCACCTTGTGCAATTTTGCTGCTTGACCGCTCTGCCATTGCTGCCAATGTGTGTGGATAGGGTACAGATATTCTGCTGATCTGCTTAACCATGGCACCAATTTGTTGCTAGTCTGCTGTACCACTATGTTAAAGTTTAAACTATCATTGTATAGCTGCCAGTGTACTCCATTGCTTTATTGTCCGTTGTTGCTGTACCACCTATGTTCTTTTCCACCATCACGGTGTTATTCTTTCTTGCATTGCATATCAACCTCACCAGCAAACTCCTGTCAGTATGCATTTTTTTTATAAAATCAGCCTCCTCTCTCATCTCCTCCCTTTGCCTCTGGCAGAACCTTCTGCTAAGGTTGGCCTTTCTGATCTCATACTCCCAAAACTGGTTGGTAGCACCGGCAGGGTGAGGAATGGATGGTGTTGGATCCCACTCCATGTCTTTCTCTCTCTACCCTGTCCTCTGATTGGACACGTAAACCCTCTTTTCTGCCACTATATCTGGACAGCAGCAACTATCCTTCAGCAAGGATCCTGCCTGCATCTGTGTGCACTTGTGCACACATTATGACCCTTCTCCACTGGACACAGGTTGTGAGATGGAGACGAACATGGATCTCTCCTAGTAATAAAATACCTTTGACTTCCACATGTTTGCATCACTGCCCTGCATACCTAACATCAATACCGGAAGTTAACTCTATGCTTTGCCCATCCTGCCGTCTATTTTGTATTGGACAACCATTGTTATGATCTTAGAAGGATGTATAGGACTCGAGGAGCGCATATGTGGCTGATGGAAAATTTTGGTCATTCCTTCACTAGCATAGCCTTCATTATATGACTCAAAATGTTGATCTGGGTGCAGACTGGGTGTGATGGACAATGTTGCATTGGATGGGTTCTGCTTGTAGTCCATCTTGATATTGGTTCAAACAATATACTTGTCTTTTATTTATTTATTTTTTTTGTTGCTCGCTTGCAGGGTACCATCGGTGGGCTGATCGGTTCCCACGTGTTAGAAATACTTTTGAGCATGCGATGAACACTCAAAGGTTTTGATATGGTTTCACTTTGAGAGACGTCCATGATGCCAATCAGAAGAGAGGAGGATAACTATCATAGTCGCTCGTTCGCCCTAGTGTTCGGGTAAATGTATTTCAGATGTTGATGCAGAGGAAAACGATCATACTTGTCATTGTGCCCGACTCTGGTCATTGCCCGCGGCTCCAGTAGGGTTTCAATGGCTCCTGATGGTGCTTTAACAGCAGTGAGAAAGCCATGTTTCTTGGCTGCACGTGCTGGCTTGTTTGAGGTCGTCATTGTATCCTATATATTGAGGCTGACCGCCATCAGTTATCTTTTGCAATGTACTTCAACATTATGTAGCACGAAAGCCAAATATACACTGCAAAAGATGAAGTCGTATCCGCTGAAAATTGTTTTTGAGGACTGGTGGATCTGTAGTTTGACAGTATCTGTAACAATTACAGCTTGGTTGGTAACTATGTTTTATAATGGCCTTCTATATGCGAAAAAGGAGGACGGGGCTTTTGCCATCTGCGGAAGCAAAGCTATAGCCTATAGGTGAGTAAACACAGACAACAGATAACTTGGTGGATTGACCATGCTGGCTGACTTATCAAACTTGTACCAACTTTGGCCAACTGAATGTGGAGATCATGGTGTAATATAGCTCTTAGGAGATATTCTTATGAACAAGGAAAATCACAGCCTTGTTATTTAATATCATGCTGGATGACCGTAACAGGTGCTTACAGATTGTCATGTCGTTGCTTGTTACTGTTGTTTCGTGATGGGAATGAGAGGTCTTGCACCAACAAATAGGATCGTTGCTTCTCTTATTTTTTATTCAAACTTGTCAACTATAACAAGCCATAGCATTCATGTAATCGTTGGAGCTTGGAAGCATTTTTCTCTAACTCTGGGAGGTGATGTCGGATCATCGGTTGGCTAACTCCTAGGATTTTTGAGACCCTGTGAGCTGGCTCCCTGATGGACCAAAGGTGCTATTGAATTTGAGATAGACACTGTTGCGTCAAAAATTGTTGTGGGTTCAAACAAAACGACCTTGACAGCTTTTATTAACTTGTTTCTGGTGCAACTTGTGTTTCCTCATCTGTATTCTCAAAGTACTTGACATCGGCCTTTGGTTGCCTGTTTGCTAATTAATAATGTACTTGAGATTTGCGGGTTAAATGCTGACAAGAAAACCTCGAATTTTTTCATATTGATGGTCGTCTTGACAAGCAGATGTTTCTGTTAGATTTGTTTGACTTGAACCTTCTCCATGTCTAATTATGGATCTGAAGAATCTGTCTCATTTCTTGTTCCTTCTTCCAAACGTATGTGAGCTGGCATTATGGGCTGGTGCTGGAGATTGTTGATGATGGTGGCGAATATGAAGAGTGGGGGCAGTGGTGAGCAATGGTGGACATCAACAGGGGTGATGGATGACGTTGAGGAATGCTAGCAGTGGAGGGCGGGGGGTCGCAGGTGGTGATGGGTGGTGCTAATGGCGAGAGAATCAAGGGCTCATTTCTCTCCCTTTCTAAACCCTTTGGGAATGGTATAGTCCTATCCGAGCTCAAGCTCGAGGTTTGTACCCGAGTTTGCTTTATGCGTAAGTCAGACCTGTCCAGCCCAGCCCACTCACACCCTTTTTGTAAGATAAATCCTCTGTACACCGCGGGCGGTGTGCGAGTAGGTGCGCAAGTTCTGCACCGCCCGCGTGTACAGAGGATCTGCCCGTGATTGGCTCATGTGTGGAACCGAGGGTGTATGGAAAAAAAAAGAAATCTTTTCGATCCCACATATGAGCCAATTATCATAGATGGTACATGCGGTTCTGTACCATCTACGGTGCAAGAAGAATCTCTTTGATAATACCATTGAATGATAGGCCTTCCTCCTAAAGATTGCACGTATCATCGTGTGGCCAAAGGTAGGTAGTGTCATCAATCCTCCATTATATTATGAATTACATAATATAGATTCCTATAAATCCAAGGGAGATGATTATAGTCACAAATACACACACACACATGTACATCTCTCTCTCTCTCTATCTCTCTCTCTCTGTGTATAGTTCTTCTAGTGAATTTTGATATATGCACTTGAATTTTGAAAGATTTACTGCGCTTGTTTCGCTCCAATGAATAATAGCTTAACTGTATGGACTTATTTATTCAATATGAAAGTCTTTTTTTTTTTTTTTTTTTTGTAAAGCAATATGAAAGTCATTGGGGTGGTATGGAGGACTTAACATGTATTACACATATGGAGTAGATACATGAAGAAAAGAATGGAAGGTCAGAATATATATCATTTTCCATTCCCATCATTTGGACTCGGTAATTTCAATTCTAATTAATTGGGATTGAATTTCTACAAAATGGAGTAAAACCATGTTCCGGGAGACTTGGTGGCCATTAAAGTTGACTATGTGCTTGAGTAACAACGAAGAAAAAACATTTCTACATAAATTATATATTAAAAATATATTGTAGTAGTGTTATCTATTGAATAAGATAATATTTTATATAATATACATTGGCTGTATTCGGCATGCAGCTTTTGGGATGCTTTAGCTTATTTAAGCTACAGCATAGTAATATTAGTATTTGGTGAGGATAGCTTATAGTCTATAAGCTAGTTTTTGTTGACAGCTCCCTCACCCAAGGGTTCAAAAGCTACAGCTAGCTATGCACTTTTTAATTCTAAATTTACCTCTTATCTTTTTCTAAAATTATTCATGTATTTAATGTTTAAGCTTCCTCCTCTCTCCTCTATTCTTCTCGCATCCACCTCTCTCCTCTCTTCTAAAATTACTCATGTACGTTTTGTAAACAACCTCTGCCCTATAGTAAGAAAATTTTTATTTTATTATGAATTAAAATTTTTAAAATTTATTTACAAACATAATACTATGAACAACAATATGACTCCATTAATTCTTAATTCAAACTTAAAAAATATCATATGATTTTTATTTTTATTATTTTATAATTTATTTATTTTATAATTTAGCAAAGTCGATTTTTATTACATCTATTATATTTAATTGAACTGAATATTTGAAGTGATGTTAAAAATAAATAAAATAAAATTACATCTTTTTGTGTCATTTTGTATATGATAGGCTATTGACATAATTAATTTTTATCAAACACTTAGACTAATACATGCTACAGCTACAAAGCTCATGCTACAGCTACAGCTGCATGCCAAATACAACCATTATCGATATCCATAACAAGCCTCATGTGCAATATGCATATCAAACACTAGTTTAAACAAAAAGAAAAAATATTTCACTAGAAAAAACAAAAAGAAAGAATATACTCCTTTCTACATGTGTTTGCTCACCATACTTTACACCATTTTCTAACTAAATCATAGGCATTGCAACTTCCTTTCACATGCACTGGATATGCCAAATCCTATTTTTGCATCGTGAAAACCTGTGTCTCTCCCACACACATGCATGGAGGGACGGCTACGTGCATGCGTGAACATGTGTGCACACATTGAGTATAGACAAATATACTTTCCTAAGAATATGTGAAGTATTTTACTGATTATTTTGGAGTAATGCTGAATCAGAAATTATTATATCATGAAAAATTTCTAGCTTCATACTTTGAGAATGCCCTTCTAAGAATATCATGTGAAACATATGATCATTACATGTTGATTTGATGACATTTTCTAAGTTGTCTATTTATTGTCATAATAGCATGTCTTAACAAATTCGATATATCAAAAATATTATCTTACTTTTTTTCTCAAAAATGTATTATTATCTTTTTTTTCTATCTTTTTTTATATAATATCTAATAGTAATGTTGTATATTTCTAGAAAAATTATAGGAATTTGTTTAAGATAGTGGAGGAAACAAAATTAATATTATAATGTACTGGTAGCTAATAACTGCAAAAGATAATTGTTAATTAGTTTTCCAAATTTATAACTCTTTGTCTTTTCAAATGGCGTGATCTTGAGTTAAGCAGCAAATTCAATAACAACTGCGGATTTGGAGGGAAATTAAGGAGAGATATAGCAACTCTGTAGCACGCTGCATCAAATAGGTGCAATATAATTTTAATTTTGATAGAGGGATGCAGTAACACAAGAGTTGGATTTGGTTAAATTTGAATTAACTGGTGCACTGAGATCCTTATGCATAATCTTTCCTATATTCATAGTGAATACTCTATGAGCATTATTTTTCTTTTTTTCATTCTGAGATTTCTTTTACGGTAGTATCTAGTAGTCGATGTAATTTTTATTTTTACTTCTTTCCCCCTCCAAGAGATCTTTATTAAATTTAATGTAAAAATGTATCCCAAGAAATTTTTATTTTCTCAAAAATAGTAATGATTTAAATTAAACAAAATAATAATAAAAATTAGAGTCTCTACTAAATCTATTTTAAATTCAAATCTCAATATGTTCTTGCTTTGTAACTTTACTTGCTTTCTCCACCATTAATTACTTACTTTTTTTTTTTTTTTCACCTGTCCTATTGTTGTTGACATGTTCAGTTTTCTATATTTCAATATAACAGATTTATAAATTTAATGTATTACGCTAAGATCTTTTGCATTTTCTAAAAAAGCTAAAAAAAAAAAAAAAAAAAGCAAAAGATCAGTCTCATGAATAGCAACCATGTAATGTACATAAATTTAAAACTTATGTAAATAAATATTATGTTAATGGTGCATAGATGATATACATGTATTAAGGCTAGCTGTGGATTATGATTTTGCTTGTTGGTTGATCCTTCAGAAAGATGTCATCTCGTTGACGACCAGTGAGAAAATTCTGTATAATCTAATTGTCACATTTGTGATAATAAGATGAAATTTAGTTAGAACGTAAGTTAAGAATGTGCGATAAAATGAGAAAGACTGTCAAGATGAATAAAAATAGAAAAAGTATTGTCTATCTGCAAATGGGATCAGGAAACGCAGGGATCTTCTTCAATTCAATTTCTTGACTCTGCGAACTTTTCTTTGGAAAAAAAACAAAAATAAAAAACAAGATCGCGCAGGGATCATAGCCATATAATGCAAAAAGATTTATATATTTGCAGCACCTAACAAGCAAAATACCCACGACCAAAATAGATAACCGATTAAAGAAGAGATTGATTCACAAACACACATGCCATCTTTGTTCCTTCTAATAACTTATGCTACAAGCACTTCGAGATGCTGTTTTATATTACCGAAGTCGAAACTTCGAAGTCTCCACTCAGAACCCTTGACAAAAGAACAATGCCACTACCAACGACCCTCCCCATCCCTTCACAATCAAACGCCAAGAGCCACATCTTTCTCCACTCCAAGTAAATAAAACCCGAGCTCGTCCACCTTCTCCTCTCTGTGACCAGTTACATAAGGAAGACCAATTCATCCCTCTCTCCACTTGGAAACTACCATGCATCCTACATGCTACCGCTACGTCCCGAGATATATATATATATATATATATATACACACACATACTGGTTTTACTGCTTGTAGGGAGCATAGGAATGGTCAAAGCCAGGCATGGGTGGATCCTGGGATGTGCTTGCCCCAGACCCATCTCCACCACCATACATCCCATAATAGTAGCCTCCTGCGCCGTCACCATAGAGATGATTGAGATGAGAGGGACCAGAAGGTGGTGGGACAACAAAGCTCGGAGGTGGTGGCTGCGGAAAGAATGGGACGACATCGGTGGATGGGTTGGGGCTGCGGTGTCTGATGGTAGGCAAGGGCTCGCCACGGATGGAGCCGCGGTGGTCGCCCTCGAGCTCCCGGTAGCGCTGGAGGTAGAGGCTGAGCGGCTCGATGTAGTCGTCGAAGCCAAGCTTGCTCATGGCCCAGAGGACATCCTCCGCGGTGATGGTCTTGCGCTGCTCTCGCTGGCACCGCTCGTTGGCCTCGCTGGTGATGAAGCTGATGTACTCCGACACGCACTCCTGGATCGTCTCCTTGGCGTCATCAGAGATCTTGGCATGGGTTGGCAGCACCTTCCGCATGATACGGATCACGTTAGCGATTGGCATGAACCTGTCTTGCTCCCGTACTGAACACTGCCCGGCGGCCGCTGCCGGGTTCCCATCACTTGACCCACCATAGTTTGCGTGGTCTCCTCCAGTACCCGAGCCAGCCATTCTAGTTCGATTATTGCTAGTAGTTAGTCATGTAATAGAAATAGCAAGAGATCATATGGGGAAACATAAACATGCAGAAACTGAACTTGGAGCCGGGAGACAGTGAGGGGGAGACAGGGAATCCGTTTCTCATTGAAATGTATAATAATAATAATATCGTTACTATATATAGGGCCTTCCATGAAAGAATACGTACCGAGTGACCTGAACTATTAATTTCCGGCGACTGGTTCCAACCTCTCTTAAAGTGAGATATTGCATTTTAACTCTTACATCAACTCTGAGCTAATCCCCACACTATCCGTGCCAGGACTAGTTCAAATTCAGAAATTAATGATATATTATTGCATGTAACCCCCCGCTGTGGATAGACATCAAATATAGGTCGCGGCGCTTCAGGTGCTGGGGATGCTTCAAACTTAGAACATAACTATATTGAAAAAAATAAGCTCCCTACAGGACTTGCATTTTACTTCCTGATGGAAACAAAGAAGGAAAAATTAAAAAAAAAATCTGCTTTTTGGAGGTGAAGGGACAAAATTTAACCCGTTTGGATTTAGACTCATTAAGCACAGTACTTTCATGCAGCGAACAATACCATTAGCCATCATTTTTACGAAACTAGTGTTGGGAAAGGTAGAGAGGGAATAAGAACAAAGGACTTGATAGGAGGAAGAAGGGGAAGAAGATGACAGGAGAAGAGTGATTGTGGTAGTCCGGCAGTACTGGAGGTGGGAGAGGAAGAGGGGAGGGTAGTGGTGGGGATGGTTGGGTGACGGCCATTGTGGAGAGGGAAGGGGGGGTTGTGGGGAGAGAGAGAGAGAGAGAGAGGAGGTGGTGGTGTCCGGCCATACCTGGCCGGAGTCGATGGCGCGTCGAAGGCAACGGCGGAGCACGAGGTGAGATGTGTGCCCTAGGAGTCCTGAAAAGGTAGTGTGAGACAAGAGGTGGAAAGCCCGAATTATAAAGCCTAGCACACGACGACAAAAAAACGCACCTCGTTACCATAAGTTCTCGAGAACAGACGATCTTTAAACACTTGGACGATTTCAACGACTTTTGATCTCCTGATGCTGGCGACGACCACGCATCAATAGACGTGCCAGATTGAAACAAGTCATGCAGAGCGTTTGGTATTATTGCCCTGGACTCACGTGGTGATATGCCATCAACATACACGAGAAGTTATCGTGTAGTAGAGTAACATGCATGACGAAGTTGGCACGAATGAGTCAATGTGCTTCGACCACATGGAGAAGTCATGTGGTATACAATCCAGAAGAAAGAATGGGTCGATATGCATACACCATGCTACTGTGTGGTAGTCTGGCATGCATGGTATAAGGAACTTACCTCGTTACCATAAGTCCTCGGAATGAACAATTTTTAAACACTTGGATGGGAGCGGATTCGCTGGACTAAGCGGCATGCAGTCGACCGAGTCCACCTAATAAGAGACTGCCATGTAAGCCAACCACGGGCATCAAAACGTAAAGGCCTACCGAACCGTTCCATCTATTTCCTCAAAAATTTGACCATTTAAAAAAAACAAAAAAAAAAAGCAAGTTTCAGAAAAATGAAATCTACTTATTGGAAAATTTTCGCTAAACTCTTGCTAAATCTCTACTGTTACGATACATATTGGACGACGCCAACACCTTTAGCTCTTGTTTGATCAGGAAATACTTTTGACCCGGGGCTATCTATAGCTCTTGTTTGATCAGGAAATACTTTTGACTCGGGGCTATCTACAGAACTAGGTTTTTGGTTGATTAAAATCATCCCAAATACAAGACATGAGTGCGTGTGCTGCGTGCGGGCGCGCGCGCGGCGCGTGTCAGATCAACTGAAACTTGACCTCAATTCAACCCTATCTACACTTCAGTACGCGAGATAACATGGCATTTAATCATTACTTTTTAGTCGTGGCCAAGGATCAGTTGGGCCTGCTTCACGTCTAATTAATGCTGCATACAAAGTCATGCGCGCGCGACTGGTACGGCTCTGACTGGACCTACTAGAACGATAGCTAGGACTAAAGAAGGCTAGATCCAAGGTCAAACCAATGGATCAGGACTCAATACCTTTACCCACTCAACAGCCAATTATAGGCAACGGTCAGACCAAATCATATATTGACTATGATGAACATTGATCAGAGAAATCTGCCGAGATTCATTATATAAATACAAATAATATATATATATATATATATGTATGTACACACACACACACACGTGCAATATACATTTCTATGGCTCCGTCCAAATGCTAACCTAATACCTGTTAAGTCCATGCGGGTGGTTTATACCCATAACCCAGAACGTTGCTATCCCCCCTCTCCAGCCAAATATGCACCCCATCGGTCCAGACCTCTCCCTTGCTCCCCTTGTCTCTTCCTCACTCTCTAATTCAATTCCATCACAAGGTCTCGATTTCTCCCGACCAAGCACACCAAGGCCTCTTAGTGTTCCGAACACACAACCCAAAAGTTTAAGGCATTAGGAGAAGAGCCGACCCAAGCCACCCATTAGGCATCTTTTTTATTAGTCAATGTCAGACTATGACAATCTCTCATCCAATCTCGCGATGTTCTTACCATGGCTGACTCCTTAAAGAGAGAGGGGTTCACCCACAGCTTTGTTCCCTCTCTCCCTTGTCTTGTTCATTGATTTATTGAACATTAACCATTTTTAAGTAAAAGCATTTACTCCTGAAGCGCAAAAAGCGGAGTCCCTTTATAATATGTTTTAGCAGATAATAATTGATGCTTTGACCTGTTATTTCTTAAGAAACTTCAAATACTTTAAATCACTCAATAGAAAATTATCAAGTAAAACTAAAGTAATTAAGCGAAAGATTTCATCATTGCATGACTAGCTACAATAGAAAAGACTATTCATGATGATAAAAATCATTGATAGTTTAATAAAAATTAATATTTGATAACATAGACAAACACGTCATTAAAACTGATAATCATTGATAGATATTTTAGACAAACGCAGACTCTAGCAATAAACTGACAGCCAACTTACAAAAATTGACCACTACATGAGCTTAGAGTTCATACAGACCCGCTTAGGCCCATGCTTCATGATAGCTTTATGTCCGTCGACATTCTTCAATCATATAACCAGAGCAATTAAATCCTGGTGCTGCTCATAAAGTTTAGCCTACCCTCATCAGTTTATATGGAGTAAGCTGCCTTCATAAAGTCAGACCATATAAGTAATTCTCTTTATGGAAAAAATGACATTTGAATATCTAGTACTATCTCTACTAATATTTGCAGAGCTTAAGCACATCATCCGATTTGTCTCCAATGTACTCTAATGGCAGGCGAAAACAAGAATAGCACCCAAGTGTGTTTTTTGTCTAGAGGTTCTTGCAAAACAACATCTAAACATTGGTATTACCGAGCTGGAAATGTATACATTTGTATATGACGAACAAAAATCGCAATTGACTCTTTCAATACATGGAATCACCATATCTTCTTTTTGACCCAAAAAAGAAGCATGACAACTCCAAGCACAACAGCAACTGGAGCCCACTTCCGAATCAAAGCCTGGTGCATGAATGACGATCCCAGATCAGCTATAGATTTACCACTAATGAGAAAGAAAAAACATAGAAAAAAGGAGAAGCTATAAGCACATGGCATACTTATGGTATCCAGTCCCATGCGAGCAACCCATGTGCCTTGCTATACTACATAATGCATGTTAGATAAATGATAAATATAGATAATAAAACAACTATAAATAATTCATCCAGAAGATAACTTACAAATTATTATCTTCAAAAAAGAAGACATGATGCCCCTATTGGGGGAAGAAACAAATTGGAGAACTGTATCCACAGCAATAAATGGATGTGCCAACAACCCATTATGTATTGACGCAATGCCACCCTTCTATTACTACCAATAACAATAACAATATTGAATGGATAACAATGTTCTGCATGTGCATGAGGAGAATCAAGTTTCCACCCAAAACTTATCTAAAAAGGACCAGAAAAGAAAAAAGAGAATCCTATCACCTACACTGGCATGCATACAACTAGGTAACGCTGGGGTTGGTGCATAAGAAGCCATACAGTTCCAAATGGGTACCATGAATATGAAGGGTTTTAGAATCAAGGAAAGTATGCTAAAGGGCTACAAGCATAAGGTTTCTCCTGAGCACTCCTTAGCCCGTCCTCTAAGAGTCTTCTAACATGCTAGTAGGCTTGTGGGCAATATTCAAGTAATTCTGAATTGGTTTGCTTTAGACAGATGGAGCAGAAAATATTGATTATAACAATATTATTTGTTAATAACTGATTTGAGTGTCTAACATTTCCACTAATAATCTGTTACTCCATATATGACTTTGACTTGGGATGCTTTTTGTGTCATCTAAATACTTGCACGATACATAGCAGCAGTAACATCAATTTGCAATCTCTGGTCTCAGTTCTAGGTCACCAATTGGTCCTTGCTGTCTGATTGAAAGTGTAACCCTACAGATAACCAGAGGCACAACCACTATGAACTTGGCATCAAAAGCTGAACTGCAATAATTACACCTTAGTTCCATTTGTATAAGAACTCTCTATTAGCTGTTTCATAATCTACTGTGACATAAAGCTATAGTCTCTCAGAGTCCACTTATGAAAAAGATCTTTCTACACAAAAAATCCTTAGGATCACCACATCATATAAGCTACTCAAGTTTTTGAGGAACAACCAAATATCCTTCAACCACAGATATCATATTCAACCTGAGTACCTGCAGCACTAATTAATGTTCAGAATACTTTTGATCAAGCCAAAAAAGAGACTGCAGATATACTCAAGTATGTAACGTCTGACACTTAAATTCCTGATTCCTGACATCACAGGAACTTCCAAAACTAAGGGGCATTAATAAGATGGACAAGCAAAGAAAAAACTTGGAAAGCTGAATTGCCGCAGGATCATGCTACAGTCTGGTCAATTAAAGCTACTGATAAGTAGAAATGGCATAAGCCTGCTGCATCTTTGAATCACAAATCACTAAATTAAGGTGACAAATATTTTCCAGATCATACCCCAACTCCCTTGCAGGTTCTCATTCTCCATGCACTTTGAATAGAGAAAAGAGAGGTATAAAATGAAACATTGATATATATTACATCTTGTTCTCACCCTCATTATTGCCTAAGTTCTGTTTGTCCCTAACACATGGAATGATTGATTAGGTATGAGATGATTTGCATCCCTAAACTTCATCTGTCCACATCCATCCTCGAACCTAACCCCATAATGGTAGGACAAGACTTGTTGGTTGGCAAGGATAATCTTGTAGATCAGCATCAAGATGTCCACTTCTCTCTCTTAGAAGTGAAATGGTTTCTTCCACCAAATTTCCCAAATACTCAATTTTGAACATCTTGATTAGCGAGCAAAGGACCTCATCATTCAGGCAGTCAAGACTTGTACGCACAGCATACACTATGTAAATCATAGTTTATTTGGGGGTCCTTGGGTTCTAATACAGACTTTATTTGAACTGAAGGAGCTCTACAAAATAAGAACTTTAGGACGCCTAAGTGACTAAATAGCAAACTGATTCATACACTAATGACATGGGAAAGCAATATAACCAATATAGTAATTAAAGGCAAACCATTAACAGGATGTTTAGTTCAATCTACAAATACCAAGAGTACATTCAAACATTGAAAAATAGCATGCAATAATTCTTACATTGTTTTCTTCTAGAAATTCCCAAAAGTTAAAACATATTATAGAGCTACCACAAAGGAAAACAGAGGATAGATTTGCCAGAGGTACAATTCGCTATCAGAACTAAGATGCAGTTCCAAATAGACAAATTGGATCTGAATTCACAAATATTACCATAATACAATTTAATCTCCCATGATCTGACTGCATATTACAGAAAACAATGTTCTATTGTTTCCAGCTCAGATTGGAGTCTTTTCTTTTTTCGGTGATATAGTCCAAAGTCTCAAAGGAAGAAATTTTGCATGTGTTCGTGAAAAGTTTTGATTTAAACACAAGGAAGCATATATTTGCTTCTATACTCCATGGAAGAATTTTGTTGAATTACAATAAGACTGTTTTGCAGTTATTCAGAGCATCCATCAATCATTTTGGCATAGAGTTATCTGGGAGAATCGATGTTTGCATATCTAAAAGCCAACATGATCACCAATAATTCCAAGTATTCTTTTGAATTGTTGGAAAGTATGATTCCAGACCATAATATGCCACATCCCAGGCATAAAGATTTATTAATGAACACAAAATTTATGGCTTAGAGAATTTTCTAACTCCAGTCTCGACTTCCCAAACATAGACCTTTAATTCATGTAACACTTATTTAATACAACTTCTTTGCTCAAGAATATATGAAGAAACTTCATCCTTATTAACATTAAATATATTTAGGTGCATATGTAATTTCCCCAAAGATGTCCCTACAAATTAACCAATTATTACTTCTCCCTCATTGTTGTTAAAGTAAGTTGAGTTTGTTTTATAGAGAGGATAAGTTAGCTAGTGGCAAAAACTTCTCAAATTCTAGCTTTTCCAATAGTGGTGGTCTGCTTTGGCGTATTGGAAAACAGATGTCAGTGAAGGGTTGATAATGGCTTATGGCGAATCTTGGCTCTCTTTTGGAGTGGAAAGATATCTGAGTATAATGAGATATATGAGAAGGGTCATCATTTGGTTGAGGGAGCATCCTTTTTTCAAATTTTTTGGGTGGATCAGGGGAGGGGAGGATGGTTGTTGTCAGTGTGAATATCCGAAGGTTGATCTACCATCATGATATTTCAAACTAATTTAGTTTGATAAACCTTAAACACAATGATGTAGCCCAAGTACTTCACACAAAATTCTAGAATATGTATAAATTTCACAGTAGATAGAGATGTAGATGTATAATCATGTTATTTTTACCTGCCGATTTAGATCTCTTGCCTTGTCTGCATAGATGCGAGATTCAGATGTTAGCCGGCTTGACAGTTCACTAACCTCTGCATGGACAAGTCATCAATAGATATCAACAAAAAATGCTAATTGTTTACTATACATTAAGTCAACACTCTATGAAACTTAAGAAATTAAGAGTTTCTGCTTTCTGAAAAAATAATAATAATATGATGAGGGTATTCTAAAATGAAATGCATGGGTAAATTTCCTTAACCCCCTAAAGGTAATTCAATATTATCTTATATTATTTGTAGCTTAATGACTTGAATAAATAATGTAAATAAGTGAATTATGTATTTGAAATAGGAAACTATTATCCAGATCCAGGGTACACTAACATGCTGGGTTTCCTCGCCATATCATGGAGAGAAATATAATCTAAGATAATATAGGAGACCATCACAAAATCCTACTAAAAGGGAGGAGCTATTTAACTACAGACACTCATATTTGCACAATGTAATCAAGCTCTATTTTGGAGTATTAAAAGCTCAAGTTCGAGTTTGGTGTTATGACAAAGTAGACCTTGTTCATGTTTACTTTAGAATCCAAGTTAAAGGTGTACGCATATATGTCAGGTGTGTTTGGCATAATTAGCATGGTTGATTTTCATAAATTTTCAAGCAAAAGGTAAGTTTATATAAGAAATTATGCAATTAATTAATGGCTTTGGGAGAAGCTACAAAAGCCATCATTTTTATTGTTAATAAGATGAGGTGCAAGGGTGCACCTGGCCCTGATTGACTCAGAATCAACTCAAAACCAAAAGGAACTACATTTAGGTTTTACCAAAATAGGAATTAACCCTATCAAAACCAACCATAACTAATCAAAATTGCTCCAAGTCTGAGATACATAAAATACAAACTTAACCAATACTGAGTACGGTTGAACCGGCCAAATCATATCATGTTCAGGGATTGAGTTCTGATTCAAATTTGAACCCCATAAATATCATCTAAAGCAGCTCTAAAGCAACACGGAACCCTCCCGCTAAACTCATTTTTCCAAAAAAAAAAAAAAAAAGATCCAATAAACATGACCCAGAGCGCAAAAAGTGTTACTACAACATGTATATTTCTATGAGGTGGTCTCTTAAATAATTCCATGGATATGTATGTCGAATTAGTTTGTTATATGAGCAAAGTAAAACCTAATACACCCCTAAAAAGTATTTCTGTAAGGTCTACAAGAATTTTTATATTATTTCAATTTGTGTAAAGCAAGTTGTTAGGATATCCTACACATAGCTGACAAATCTTACAGTGCCAAAAGCGGTAGGAAAAAAAGTGATTTATTTTCATATGAACCAAAATGAGTTGACAGGATATCCCATCTAAAGAGTTAAGAAATCTTACAATGTAAAAAGTGGAAAGAAATAAAATAACAATGTAATTTATTTTCATATGAACCTTTTCTTGCTGGCTGTTATGCTTTGATTTTCTTTGAAAGATTAATAGCATGAGGTTTTTCTTGTGATCAAGCAACCAAAGAAGTATACTCATAGATCTAGTTAAAACTTTTATCTTCTCTTGAAAAACAATATGGTAGATGGCTTACATAAATTGCTTATCTTGGATAAATTGCCTTATTGTGAGATTGCTAATAGATATACTGTATAGAAGCAGAAATTGTCAAAAAACAAATCAATTTCTAAAGAATACATGTATGGGATGTTATGAATGCAATGCCACATCTTGCACTTTTGCTTATGGCCAACTAATTTAACCAAACGACAATATGTAGAGCAATAAAGAAACAAAAGGATTACAAACTCACGATCAAGTTTTTCACCGACGCCAAGTACTTCTTGAACATTGCGAGTCATTATTTGGTGGACCTCATAAAGTTCATCATTCAGCTTTGCAAGGTTGCGCTGGGTACGAGTATCCAAGTACAATTTCTTGGTCTTCTGTATGAATGTATCTTCACAACAAAAATATAAAAAGACAATAAACCAGCTGACATAATGAGAAATCAAACATGTGAAGAAACAAAGAGTGAGTGCAAATGAACAGAACATACCAAACTTGATAAAAGCATACGGCCTTGCTGCCGTTTCAATTTGGTTCCCATTGACTCTCTCAAACTCATTTTTGAGGTCTTCTAGGTATTGAAAAGCAAGTTTTTTGGGATAAGAACGATCGCACATTGTCAAGTAACAGACACGACCTTCAATGATGTAGCTGCGCAGGTAGTCAAGGTAACAGTGAAATATGGCAGAACATTATGGCAAAAGCAAGTGATCTATAACCATCATATCAAGCATACATCGGTCAGGCTGCTCAGCAGTTCAAATAGAAAACTGAAGTTCGCAGTACCATTCATGAGGGATATACTAAAGGTCCAGCACTTCTTATGGTAAAGCCTTTTTGCTCATTCAAAAATTAAATATATATATATATATATATATATATATATATATATATATATATATATATATATATAGACACACGCGCGAGCGCGCACATGAAGAGTGTCTGATTCCCCACTCACAGATGTATTTAGGGTAGAAAAGTCAGCAATCAGAAAGAAGTTACATTTTTGGTAGAATATTTAGAAATTAGAAAAAAACTAAAATTACCATGGGAACATGTTTCATAGGATAACAGAAAGCATAAGTTCAACCACAGCAACATTCCAAAAGAAAATGGCTTCAATTTTACACAAGTCTTGAATCAACAAGATCTGATCATACAAACAGAAAATGTAGTACTATCATCCATAAATGCACGCATCAGAGGATACTGAAAAAAGTAAGGACCAGTCTCAATTGACATTCTTGAAGCCTCATTTTGTCCTTTAGACAGGTTCTTAAATAAAAGCTTAGCTTGCTGCTTGTAGAATTCAATATCTTTCTGATCACGGCCATCATCCAACCCTTCTGCTAACGGAAGCCCATCAGTAACACGTGCTATCATTGTCAGCTTCACCATCTTATCTTAAACTAAGAATTGAAGAAACTGATCTTTCAAAACCACCTGGATAAACAGGAGCAGACATTGACAAGTTTAGAATCTTGATGTAACAGTTGATTAATACTGCTGCTCTGAAACTGATATAAAGGTGTCAAAACAAGAGATTCTCAATTCGGCTGCTTGCTATTAGATGTAGTCAGCAAACAATCAGCTTCATATCATAAATATCTATTCTCAACATGGTTAAAACCACAATCAGACAGCTATCATGATTAGCACCATGAAAAATTCTTTAATAAATAGTTTATTTGCTGTCTTGGCACAAATCTGGGCAAATTAAGCAAATAAGAAATGTTAATTTGATAACCCCGATTCATTTACTTATTGCAGGAACGGGAATCTAAGATAGCATCTTAAGTTCTTGGGGCCTAGAAACTCTGATTTGCATTCCTGTGCATTAGTGTCCGAGGGCCTCAAAAACAAGACAGTGATCATCATGTACGAACTGCAAAATTCAGAAGCAGTTCTAAGCTTGCCATTAAGGGGATGTCACTGTTATTGAGAAATGACAAAATTATTAAAATAAAGTAATAAAAAATGTATGAACAGTTCATACTGTCAAGTTTCATGTGCTTGGGTTAATAACGACAGGTTTATGACAATCATTGTGATCTTATTAACCTCAGTATTCCTGGGCATTAGAATATACTTGAACATGCTGATTTGTTACATCATACCAATAATGAAGGTCTAGCATACTTCTTTGTCTAACACATTAAGCCCTGTTTGGAAGGTGGAATAGGCATGGAACAAGGGAGTTAGTGAGGGGGGGGGGGGGGGGGGAGGGCAGGGGAAGCAATTGCTTATCCTCTGACAAGGAATAAACACACTGTCAGATAGCAGTGATTGCCTAACCACGTGGTTCATCCTCTAACAAACTGAACTGATGCCAAGTCGGAACAGTTCAAAAGGTGCTTGCAGTTTGGTTATAAAAACCCTGCCCCACACCCCCCCCCCCCCACATGGTCCAATGATCTAAGTGCCTTCAAGGCTCTCCCTCTCTCTCTAGGTCCACAGCTGGTCGGCATTGATAATGACATTCCTCTTCCGCATTGACGTCTCCTCTTCTTGCACAACCGGCATGCCAAAGAACATGCAATCCTCATCCTCATCCAGCTCTGCCCTCCAAGAAAACCAGCCTCAAATGGAAAACCCTAATCCTCTTCATCTTCCGCATTTACACTTGTGCCAGCCCCACTGCCAAACTCCCTGCAGTCGAATCCCTCATCTGCTACTTTCCCCAAGGCCATGCCCAGCAAGCATCCTCCCTATCCGATTCCAAAACCCCCCCTTGGGGTCTCCACCACTGGTAGCTAGTGCGCCCCCCCCCCCCACCTCCTTCCTCTACTACTTCAATGCCATCAAGTCCTCGTCAATTAGATCCTCCCCCCTCTCTACCTCTCTTCCTTGCTCTCTCCCTCCCTCTCTCTCCTTCTCCCTCTCCCCCTTCCTCCTTGTTTTGATATGTCTCGAAACAGCACAATATAAACTTGCACCAGACCAAACCAGTCGCCAAACCAATACAAGCCCAAGCATCGGTTCAACAGACGTTGGTTAGACCATATAAGCAATTACATGGGTAGGGATGGAATTGCTATTTCACCTGAATAGGGAAATCTCATTCCCCCTAATTACCCTTTTATCCTTATTCACTCTTGTGCTTGCAATAAAATCCAAATCTTGAATGCATTTTGTTCCCTCTCAACTTATGCCTTCAACCAAACACCAAATCCCCTATGCTATGGAATATGCCCTATCCCTCTACAATATATGGTAATATGATATAATTTTCCTTTATCCATCCAAATTCTATTTTGCATCCAAACACAAACAATATATTCCAAGGTTGTCAAATCACTTAGGCAATCCTTGGTATTGACCCCTTCAAAGGCCTAAGAAGGAAGCTTAGGTGGCTAGACGAGTGTTTGAGTAAAAATCTTAAAAATTAATAAAAGTCATGTTCTTATATAGTCATATATAGTTCATAAAATGCTTACAAAGAACAACATATTGATTAAATGTAAGGCTGTCTTTTTCTTTTCTGAAGAAGAAAGGTAAGACACTCATTTGCACTATAATTACCTAGGTCCACATGCTTAGGGATGCACGACCCCAAGACCTCAACCTAGAACCTGAAGTTGCTATGTAGAGGGGTGTGACCTCTGGGGCAAGCCCCAATTCACAAGATCATCAATTACCTAAAGTTATGGAATAATAAAATTTTTATTTAATTACTTTTAGCTTTAGTTAACAATTTTCCTATTAACTGATCTAGAGTATACAAACGGGCTCAACTTCTTTCTCTAATAGAATAAGTTCTTTTTACTTGAAAAATGGTCAAAAAATTAATGCACCCAATGGACCAATTAACATGGCATTGTATATCCCCACCCAAAAGGGGTGAATAATAGTGAATGAGGCACCCACTAAAGATAGAGGCAGCCCTTGGGCACCCGCATGGGCAATCCAATGTATGCACCTTGGTAGTAGCCTATGGTGACCTTAATATATTCCCACCCAAGGAATTCTGTACCGACCCAAACCGATCAGTACATCCCGTACTAAGCCAGACCAGCAGGGAACCGAAATGGTTTCGATATTCAAAACGGTTCTCGGAGGGAGGGAGAAGAAAGAGAGCGGGGAAGGAGAGAAAGAGGAAGAGGGCCTCCGGAGGCCATCCGACGTCTTGTCGAGGTCGGTACGCACGGAGGGAGAAAAGGAGAGAGAGTGGGAGGTCCTTACCAAGTATCCGAACAGACGACGCCTCTGCCACAATATCTCTAATGGCTGGTGAGCCCACGTCGAGGGGTCTGAGGGTGGCCGAGCCAGAGGAGGGCGTCCGCCCCCTTCTTCGTTTTTGAAATAGGGGTTTGCCCCTATTTCGGATTTTTTTTTGAATTTTAACACATGAAATCGGCAACCCAGTTGCCGACTTTCCGAATTTTAATTTTTTTTTAATTTCAGTATCCGATTTTTAAAAAAAAAAGAGTGAAGTAGGCAACATTGTTGCCGACTTCATCCGTTAAAAATCAAAAATCAAAATCAAAATAGGGATGAACCCCTGTTTCAAATCCACCATCCTCCATGGCCCTCGACCGCCCTCCGCTCCCTCCGTGCTGCCTCACCGGCCATCGAAGAGCTCGTGGCGGCATTGCCGCCCGTCCGAAGGCCTCTGAGGGCCTTCGGTGAGCTGATGAGGTCTCCCATCTCTCTCCTTCCCTCCCTCCCCACGTACTGACACTCGACAAGATCCTAGATGGCCTCCGACGGCCCTCTTCCTCTCCTTCTCCCCCCTCTTTCCCTCTCCCTCTCTTCCTCTCCTCCCCGCCCTCTCTCTCTTCCTCTCTTTATTCTCCCTCTCCCTTCTCTGCCCTATCAGTTCGCGTCGGTCCGGTCCAGTACGGACTCGTACCGAGCCGTACCATCGGCCGGCTGACATAGGCACCAGTACCAAGTCTACAAACCTTGTTCCCACCTATTGTTGTGCTTAAGTATTTGGTATGCAATATTTCAAGCACCCATATCCACACAATGTGGTCTTGGTGAACCATATCATATCCCAAAAACAAGCTATCGAATCCAACTTCGATAGATATTGCAGGTTTTAGTCAACCCTATGATATGATGCTATACCAAAAACGTGCTGTTGAATCCAACTTGGATAGATATTGCATTACAATCTACAATAGTAAAAGACAGAAGATACCCACAATGTCTATCAATTATGAAGGATTTGTTTCAATATTTATTGAAAAGAAGTTGATTTACAAATTACAAGTTTTGGGCCCTTAAATTATTTAACTTGAGGCTCCATCATCAGTAAACAATGATACCGGCCAATTAATTTGACATCCTGTCTCAGCATTCACAAGGTTTACTCCCTCGGAGGGGCATTCTTTGATCAGGATTACCAAATGGTTTCAGCCACACCACTTTCACTATACATAGTTAGATCTGAAAAATGAAGCAGAGAATGTAAGGCCAGATAGTTGAATGAGAAGCTGAACAAAGGATGTAAAATCTAGGATTGCATTCAGATCATAGACCAATCTTCAACTAGGTGGGCTGAACTTTAGTGCAAAGAGCTTTAGCATGAAGTCCCAAGAATTCTGACCTGCTATATTGTTAATGATTAGGCTATACTAGGTTAGATCCTCACGCAAAAAATTGGCAAGCTCAACTAGAATATCTTCTCCCATAATGTGAAGGGGATTAAAACACTTGTGCCAGGTTGATTAAAATTTTTTTGATGGCAAAGAAAAGGATGTCACACAGATGATGCTTGCAAGGATTGATTTCTGACCAAGTTTCCACACTAGATTTTACGTTATGATCTCATGAATGTCTATAAAAAAGATGGTTTTCAGTACGAGAGTTCATCAGTCTGCATTGCGCATATTGAGCCATACTAATGGGGAACTGATACTAAATATGACCACAATATTGAGTGTCGGTACCCAGAACAAGACCTTATCAGTACTATACTAGTTAGGTACCAATAAAGGTATGAATACTGGTAAAACTTGATATAAAAAACTTCCAAGTTCCAACATTCATAATACTTTTTATTATTATTATTTTGGAGGCCTAGCCTTGGATCTTTTAAGCATAAGGACTATCAGAGCAAAGGTAGACAACTAATTGTTGATGCACATGTTATCTACCATCTTGATGCTGGTCATATTTATCTTTAAAACATTCTAGTTAGCGACCTAGCCTACTTTACAGATTTTCAAAGAAATAGCTTTTTCAAAGGTAACCATATGTTATCCTCCATGCCCCAACAGAGAAAAAAATTCTAAGGTTACTAACTTCCCAAATTTATTGCCACATTGCATGTCGAATAATACCCATGTTTATTCCTTTACTCTGAGTAAAGGTTTTCAGAACCAACATAACACCCGCTAAAAAATAATCTTATGAAAGGCATCAACCCACAATTTAATGGTTATAAATGGAATTTAACATAACTTGTTGATATAGACAGGAAACTGATAAAAGCTAATTTAACTTCTATTTCTTTTTGGCGGGGAAATTTTGTACATTACCTTCTATTTTTACATATTACGTTTTCATTGCTTTATTTGCATCGTCTATTTTTTTTATTAGCTCCAAAAGTACAAATGGGTACCAAGATGAAGGCAAAGGTAGTCTTCCATTTACTAGAACAAGGCGAGAGAAGATGAGACAAAGTAATGAGATACAATAAAATTACTGATAAATTATGCAATTAGAGTTGCATGGTTTCCAATCAAGTAAAATCTATGTCTCTATCACTCCCCATTATATATCATCCCAAAAGCATCGGGAAATACTCAGGATAGCAAGACTAGAACTTACCTTCACAAATCAGTTGGGTAATATATGCCGGTCTTTACTACAGTTTTCATAATCATAATTACGATTACCTGCCACTCTTGGAAAAGATGATCGCATACTGAAGGGACGAAAAGAAAGAGCAAATCTATCGCACTCTATTGCAGTTACAGATGTGAATTTCTAAAACCTCGTTTCTAGATTACAGTCCAGATCATTGAAAGCCCTGTGAACCTTCAATCCTCATTCATAAACAAATAACTTCTTGCATCATTTGGTTTTCCCATTCATCTACATACCCTAGATAGCAGTTATTAGGAAAAGAAAACAAGCAAAGAAAAGAAATTTGGGTCAAGCAGCCATATCGAAGCAAGACAATACCAAAATTTCTAAAGAACAATAATAAATCAAACTGCTAACGAATTACCATCAGCCGTCCCAATTCGAATCTTATCACGCTTCCTTTTTCGATAAATAAAGCCAAGAAACATAAGGAAACGAAATCACCAAACCCTAGATCTATTAACCTCGCCCAGATGAAAAATGAATCTATAAAGAAACATCAGACGACCCCAGATCAATATATCAACCGATCATCAGAAGCAACACTGTCGGCATCGAGAGATCTAGTAAATCCAAAGCCGATGGTGAATCACATGAACATCAGCCCGTGCTCGAAAAACGAAGGGAAAAAGATGGGGATTGAAAGGGGGATCGCAGGAATCGATGGTTACCGGCGATCTCGGCGTGCGGCGAAGGTCCACTGAGCGTATGAGTTTCGTTGAGATGAGGAAATGGCGGCCTTCGAACTCCCTTCGACGAAGCTATCGGCCAGGGAGTGGGACGGAGAGGGAGAGGAGGAGGAGCTGGAGAAAAGAAAAGCAGGGGACCGGTGTTTGGGGGGGGGTGAAATAAGATGTGCCGGCTTAAGTTAGTTGGTATATGGCATACGGCGGTGCTAAAATTCCCAGCGTAATTACGTGCGATGATAAAATTGTTCAAGTAAATCGCACCGGTATACCACATTCAGGGCAACCGCTAACCACGGCAGAAAGCTACCACAATTCACGCAATTTAGGAAAGGCCCCGCCCCAAAGATCATGCCAATACTTAAGGAAGGTAGCAATGCCTCCTGGCGAGTCCCCGGTGCCTAGATTGATAGCTAGGAACGAATCATATATTGGCATTTGACTCACAGGTGGCTAAGGAGCTCTAACTTGGGTAAATATGGGATAAATCAAAGAACTAGCAATTTCAAAAGTTCACCATCAATAGTAATTGAAGGAATTTTGAGATTAAGTACTTTCAATGTTGTTGCGGCCAATCGCCTCGTCGCCCGATCGCCGGGGAGCGTGCACCTGCAAAAGGAAGTCCGCACTGACCGGAGGCGGCTCCGGCGGGACCCTCCGACGGTCAAGTCAGAGAGGTGACTGGGCAACAGTGAAATGTAGACAGAGAGCTCTGAGAGAGAGAGGGAGAGGAAGAGGAGCGAGCCTGTGTTTTTGGAGAGACGGGCGGATCGATCCTTTGCACTGTTGCCTTCCCCGGTTTATATAGTGGAGCACGGTATGGCGCCGTCATTAATGGCGCGGACAAGTGAGGAACTGTCAACTCACTGTGGACTGTCAGAGTCGCCGTGAAAATATCATGTCGCCGTGTGGCTGTCCAATCACCAGGGTTGACAATGCCCTCGGGGGACAATGCCCCTAGGTAACCGCGCCGCATGTCCGTGTCAGAGCTGACAAGGTCTGGCGGCTGTACGGCGATCGGAGGAGTCGGCCGACCCTAGGTCGGTGGCCAGCAGAGTGGCGTCGGGTTCCTCCGTCGGTCGGCGAGTTTCATGTGAGTCGGCCATCAGACCTCTGGGTTCAGTCGGTCGGGATGGATACGTCCGACATATCTCCAGTCGGCGATGGGCCGTTGAATGGCCGGTTGTTAGCCGCTGATGGCATCCGTCAGTCGGTCCCCCGACCGACGATCGGTCGGTCTATCGGCCAGTCGGAGTCGTCCGTCGAGTCGGTCGGGCCGCCAGTCGGCCGCCAGTCGGTCGCCCTGACCGACGATCGGTCGGTCTATCGGCCAGTCGGAGTCGTCCGTCGGAGTCGGTCGGGCCGCCAGTCGGTCGGTCGCCAGTCGGTCCGCAGTCGGTCGGTCGGTCGGTGGGTATCCCCCCAACAGTTGCCCCCCTCCACTCCTAAGTCGGGTGGTGAGCTGGCCGATGCTTTCATTCGGGTAGCGATTCCGGACGACTGGGAGTGGATTTGTCGCATGCGTGGATCCGACCGTACCGCCGGCTGATCCGATGTCAGACGCCTCATAAATGCCAAGTGATCCGGACCTCTAGTCGGTGTCAGAAGTCACGTCGGCGTCAGGTGTCAGACGCCACGTCTTGTCGTCGTCAGACGTTACGTCGGTGTCAGAAGATCGGGCGCCGGACGATACGGCGTCAGACGACCGGATATTCGACGCCGATCGCGGGAGAGTGGGCCGCTGTCAGGCATCCCTTCGGGAACGCGAATCGGCCGGGCGCATGAATGCGGAGCCGCGCTCCGCGTGCCGCGTGTCGAGGTAGTTGGCCGGCGCTCCCTCCGGCATTTAATGTGGGCGGTGCGACCGTCCCGGGACGGGGCGCGCCGAATCCTCCGCCAACCGGCGGGCGCCACGCGTCGCGCATCTGCAGGTCTTTGGTCGGCGCGGAAGCATCTCGGCCGTCGGTCGGCCCTATATATATAGGACCTCCCGGACCCCTGACCCACACTTGCCATTTTGCTGGGGAAACTCTGTCCGGGCGATTTCTCAGTCGTCGCGGGCAGAGCTCTCTCGCTTCCGGAGGGATCCATCTGGTTCGTGGTCCCCTCTTCTCCTTCTTCTTCCTTCTCTTCTCTTCCTTCTTCTTTCGGTTCCGGCACAATGACCAGGAATCCGACCCAGGGAGCTCGGTCGGGAACCCGACTGACGACTCCCGATCGGCTCCGGAAGATGAGGCCTCCTCGCTTTCGGGGCCGAACGTCGATCGGCTTCGGGAGCACTATCGCATCCCGGAGCAGTTTCGGCTCTCCGCTCCAGGGCCGGCGGTCGGGTCAACAACCCTCCGCCTGGCGACCTGGCGCTATACGTTGAAGACCTTCGCGCGGGTCTTCGCTTCCGATTCCGGAGTTCGTCCGGAATCTACTAGATTATTACGGACTCTGTCCGGCGCAACTGGCGCCGAACTCTGTTCGTTTAATCATTTCCTTCGCGCTGTTGTGTCAGCTCTTGCCGACCAACCCCCGCGTTTCACTCTTCCGGGCATTCTTTGTGCTCCGACCCCACCCTAAAGCCCGAGGGTGGTGGCTCTTCACCCCCCGGAAGGGTCTTGCCTTCATCACCGGTCTTCCATCGTCCATTCATGGATGGAAGAACCAATTCTTTTTTGTTTCCTCCTCCTCTCCCTGGGGCTTTCCTTCTCGCTGGGGTGTGCCCCGAACCGAGGCCAACGACAACAGTCGGGTGGAGGCGGACGACCGGGAGGACTTCCACCGACTAAAAGATATGTCGGTCCCGAAGCAGAGGGAGCTTGTTACCGAACAAGCTCTCTATGATGCCGGCTTGAGTCTGGTCCCCCGAATAGGTATCGCCCGATCCCCCGGCTTTTCTTTTTGTTCGGCTCTTGGTCCGCTTTTAACATTTTCGTCGGTATTGCAGGGACACCACCAAGGATGAGGCCGACGGACGCCGAGATTCGACAGTTTGCGACGAGGAAGAGGCCAGCATCGGGGCCGGCCCTTCGCGCCCTCCAAAGAAACCAGCTCCAGCTCCGCCGACCGTCGAGGCGTCGGCGACCGACCAGTCGGAGCCGGTCATAGCCTCGCGGCTCCGACGGTCCAAGTAGAGGAGAGGCCGACTGAGGAGGCGGCCGAGGGAACATCGGCGGCTTCGCCGGTGCGGGTGGAGCCGGATGACGTTCGGGAAACCGAACATCGTCCGACGGCGTCCGTGGGCGCAACGGGGGGCGCCGGGTCGAACTCCAGCGTCCCGTCGCTGCCGGTCCCGTCGGTCGGGGCAGCTGATCGGGGGAAAGCCCCGATGGAGCCCGCGGAGGAGGATAGGTCGGGGAGCCGCTCAATGCCTCCCAGCGCATACTACCCCGAGGGTGCGTCGGCGTTGGCCGACCACAATCTTGCGAGGAGGTTGTGCCAAGGGATCCTCCTCCCAGCCGACGTAGAGTCGCTGCGATCTCGGCAGGTGACCGAGATGCTGTCGCGGTTCTACCCGACGATGGTTGAGGTAAGCTTCGCATCACTTCTCCTTTAACTTAGAAATTTTTCTTGTTATGCGATTCTGATGAGGTTTTTTCCATCGACAGCTGATCTTCACGATGTCCGAACTGGAAGCCGGGTACCGAAGGTTCGGCAACGTTCGGGCAGCCTTCAAGGAGAAGTCGGTGGCGGTCGAGGCTGAGAGGGCAATGTTGGCCGACCAACTTCAGCAATCGGCCGACCGGGAGGCCAAGTTAGTCGACGAGGTCTCCCGGCTCGGGTCCGAACTCCGGTCGGCCAAGAAGGAGGCCAAGCACAAAGGTCGGGCCGTGCGTCGCCTTCGACGCGAACGGGATGGTGCCACCGCCGAACTCCAAGGGGAACGCGAGCAACTTCGGGTCAGCCTGGAGAAGCTCGTCGAAGCCGAAGAGGAGTTGTCCATCGCCCAGATCGACGCCGAAATGGCGAAGGTCGAGGCGGAGTCGGCGAGGCAAGAGCTCGCCCGTGCTGAGGACGAGGCAAGGTCGGCGAGGGAGTCGGCCGATCGGGCGGTGGAGGACTTCCGGTCGTCCGACCAATATCGGGAGGAGATGCTCGAATCGGGCTTCGCCTCATACCGGGTCGGGTTCGAGGACGGTCGGGATGCCGTCCATGCCTTGTACCCGGAGTTGGACGTCAGCCGCGTCGTCCCGCCGTTAGCCGAGGAGGAAGGAGCCGAAGGAGAAGGAACCGAGGAGATGGCCGACCAGCCGTCGGGAGGCGTCATCGTGGCGGAGGAAGCCGTCCCGGAGCAGGTGCCGACCGAAGTCCCCTTGCCAACTGAAGCCCATCCTTCGGCCGCCGACCCAGCGCCACTCATGGCCGAGACGCCGATCATCCCCGATCCTCCGTCGGTCGAAGAGATCGACTAGGACGGATGATCGGGCCCTGCCGACTACCTTTACTTTTTGTTTTCTGAAAATACATGTAATCGGGCTTCGACCCGACTTTGTAATTTCTTTTCATCAATGAATGAAACTTCTTTCTTTCTCATTTGTTTGCAATGCCGATCATTGCTGCAATGTTGATCGTTAGTCGCTAACTTAAGTAAGTCGCTAACTCACGTAAGTCGGTAGGACTTCGATAACTTGTGCAGCCCCGAAGGTAGAGTGATCCCGACTTTAGGTCGGCTTCCGATAGTCGAAGTCGTCAGTCGGGTGCATCTTTGAGTCGGGAGCCGACCGAACCTGGTAAAGGTTCGGTAGTCGGGCTTCCATAGATGCGTTTAGTCGGTCGTCGTCCGGCGCAGCGTCGGGGAACGATAGTAAGTCGGGTCCCCATGCCCTTGCGTCGGGTTCTGTGTCTTCCGACATACGGTAGCAAGCCGAATGTCGTTCAGCCGGCCGTAGGTCGGTCGGCAAGTCGTGGATGCGACTAAGGTCGCGTCGTGTGATAGACGGTGGTAAGCCGAATATCCCTCGACCGGCCGTAGCCTGGTCGGAAGTCGCGACGACAGTCGCGTGGGCGTTTAGCCTTTCTTTGGTCGGGGCCCGATCGGCCTGTCGGCCGGTGGTCCGACCGTAGAAGGAGTATGAACTCCCGTCGCAACAGATGCATCGGCCTTTGTCAAGGGCGGATGCGTTGCCGAAAGTCGAAGGAGTGCAACTCCCGTTCCTAAGAGTCCGTCGGCCCTTGTGAGGGTCCGACGCATCGTCGAAGGAGTGTCAGCTCCCGTCATTGTAGATGCATCGGTCCTTGTAAAAGTCCGATGCGTTACCGATGATGAGGTCGTCGGTTTTAGGTGGATGCTAGGTCCACGTCGATACATTGGGGCTGAGCGCCGATCATTAGTCGAAGAGTTAAGACTCCGAGATTTCAAACCGAACTTGTATTCCGATTATTGAATTACAAAATTCACTGATAATACAGCTTCAAGTTGTCGGCGTTCCAAGTCCGGGGAATGGGCTTCCCCTCAAGGGTCTCCAGCCGATAGGCCCTCGGCCCGTAGGTGTCCGCAACCTTGTAGGGTCCTTCCCAGTTGGGAGCCAGCTTCCCTTGGTCCAAGGGCTTCGACACTTCTGCCTTCCTCAAGACCAGGTCGCCAGGCCTGAAAAGCTTCGGTCTGACCTTGGCGTTGTAGTACCGGGTGACCCTCTGTCGGTATGAAGCCATTCGGATTTGAGCCTCATCTCGTAGTTCGGGGAGGAGGTCCAGGTCGGCCCTCCGACCCTCGGAGTTGTCCGGCTCTTGGTACTGCTCGACCCTTGAAGATGGTAGGCCAATCTCGAGCGGGATCATAGCTCTGTCCCGTAGGCCAAGCTGAACGGCGACTCCCCGGTCGGGACGCGGGGGGTCGTTCGGTAAGCCCACAGAACGGAGCCCAGCTCGTCGACCCAGAGACCTTTGGCTTCATTCAATCGGGTCTTGAGCCCGTAAAGCAAGGTTCGGTTGGTCACCTCAACCTCACCGTTGGACTGTGGGTGCCCGACTGAAGTCAGTCGGTGCCGGATGTGGAACCTGGCGCAGAAATCTTTGAAGTCTTGGTTGTCGAATTGCCGTCCGTTGTCGGTGATGATGGTGTGCGGCAATCCGAACCTGAAGATGATGGACCTTTGGATGAAGTCCTCCATCTTCCGCTCGGTGATCTGCGCCAAGGGCTCGGCCTCGACCCACTTCGTGAAGTAGTCGATGGCGACAACGATGAACTTCCTCTGGCCCGACGCTGGTGGGAATGGGCCGAGAATGTCGACTCCCCACTGGGCGAAGGGCCACGGAGCAACAATGGGAGCGATTCGGCTGGCCGGTTGGTGCTGAATATTGGCATACTTTTGGCATGGCTCGCATCTCCGGACCAACTCTGCCGCATCCTTCTTCATGGTCGGCCAGTAGTAGCCTTGTCGCAGGACCTTGAAGGCTAGAGACTTGCCCCCCAAGTGGTTCCCGCAAATTCCTTCGTGAACCTCTCGGAGAGCGTAGTCGGCGTCGGTCGGCCCCAAGCACCTGAGCAAAGGGAGGGAAAACGACCTTTTGTAGAGTCGGCCGTCCATGATCACATATTGCGAGGCCGACCATCGGAGTCGCTTGGCCTCCGCGGGATCTTCGGGACTGATCCCGTCGGTCAGGTACCGGACGATCGGGTCCATCCAACTTGGTTCGGACGTTAGCTGCTGGACTTCTTCGACCCGATCGATGCTCGCTGCTGGAGGTTTTCGACGAACGTCCGACCCAAAGAGTCGTAGGCCGACGTTGCCAATCTGGAGAGTGCGTCGGCACGGGCGTTCTCCGACCTGGGGATGTGGGAGATCTCGAAATACTCGAGGCGCGCCACGAGGTCATTCACTTTCTGGAGGTACTTGATCATGGTCGGATCTCGCGCCTCGAAGTCGCCCTTGACCTGCCCCACGATCAGCTGAGAGTCGGAGAATGCCCGGAGGCTGTCGATGCCCAGCTCCTTCGCCATCCTCAGGCCAGCGAGGAGTGCCTCGTATTCGGCTTGATTGTTGGAGGCTTTGAAGTCGAACCGGAGGGCGTATTCGGTGACCACCCCATCCGAATTCGTGAGCAGGAGCCCGGCCCCGCTTCCCTGAGCGTTTGAGGCTCCGTCGATGTGGAGTACCCAGGTGGAGATCGGGTCTGGCTCAGAGACCGCATCTCGTCCTGGGTCTTCTGCTCCCGACCCTGGTCGGTCGTCGGGCATTCGGCGATGAAGTCGGCCAGGACCTGGGCCTTCAGGGCAGGCCTTGGTCGGTACTGAATGTCGAACTCGCTAAGCTTCATCGCCCACTTTGCGAGTCGTCCGATGTGTCGGGTCTGCGCAATATCGCCCTCAGGGGCTGGTTGGTGAGTACCACGATGGCGTGGGCCTGGAAGTATGGTCGAAGCCGTTGCGCGAGACGGTCAGGGCGAAAATCATCTTTTCCGTCTCCGAATACTGGCTTCGGCGCCGTGGAGCACTTTGCTGGTGTAGTAGATGGGCTGATGAGTTCGGCACTCGTTTTCCCGAACGAGCACCGAACTGATCACCTCGGAAGATGTGGCCAAGTAGAGATACAAGGTCTCCCTGACCTGCGGCTTTACGAGCAGCGGCGGGGAAGCCAAGTACTTTTTCAGGTCTTCGAAGGCCTGTTCGCACTCATCCGACCAAGAGAAACCGTTCGCTTGACGCAGAATCTTGAAGAACGGGAGGCACCTTTCGCTGATCGGGAAATGAATCGGCTAAGAGCGACGATTCTTCCGTTCAGCTGCTGACCTCCTTCTTGGTGTTCGGATGACGCATGTCGAGGATCGCCTTTATTTTCTCAGGGTTGGCCTCGATCCCTCTCTGAGAAATGAGGAATCCGAGGAACTTCCCTGAGGTCACCCCGAAAGCACACTTGGTCGGGTTGAGCTTCATTCGGTGTCGTCGAAGGGTGCAAAAGGTCTCCTCGAGATCCTGAACGTGGTCCGGGATCTGCGCCTTTTCACCAGCATGTCGTCCACGTACACCTCCATGTTGCGCCCGATCTGGTCTTTGAAGACCTTATTGACGAGTCGCTGGTAGGTGGCGCCGGCGTTCTTCAATCCGAAGGGCATCACCCGATAACAGTAGAGGCCCTTGGGAGTCACGAACGCGGTGTGCTCCTCGTCTTCAGGCGCCATCCGGATCTGGTTGTACCCGCGAAGGCGTCCATGAAGCTGAGCAGTCGAAATCCGGACGTCGCATCCACCAGCTGGTCGATCTTCGGAAGTGGGAAGCTATCCTTCGGGCAGGCTCGTTGAGGTCGGTATAGTCGATGCAGATCCTCCACTTCCCGTTGGCTTTCTTGACCATGACAACATTGGCGAGCCAATCGGGATACGTGGATTCCCGAATGAAGCCTGCTTCGAGTAGCTTGTCCACTTCTTCGTCGATGGCCCTCTGCCTCTCTGGGGCGAAGGACCTTTTCTTCTGCCTCACCGGCTTCATCGTCGGGTCGATGTTGAGTCGGTGAGTTATTGTTTCTGGAGGGATGCCCGACATATCTGCTGCCGACCAAGCAAATATGTCGGCATTGGCCGTCAGCAGCTCCGTCAGTCGGCGTCGTTCGGTGTCGGGCAATTGAGACCCGACCCAAACTTTCCTGTCGGGATTTTCTCCTATCGGGATCGCCTCGAGCTGCTCGGCCGGCGAACCCCGTTCTTCCTCCTCCCTTTGGTCCAGTTGTCGATTGTCAGAGGATCCTTCGACTCGTCGCTTTGAGCGGAGATTTGGAAGCATCGTCGGGCGAGCTGTTGATCTCCGCGCATCTCTCCCGACTCCATTTTTGGTCGGGAATCGAACAAGGAGATGGTACGTCGAGACGATCGCCTTGAGGGCGTTCAATCCGGGTCGGCCAAGTATGGCATTGTAGGCCGAAGGAACTTGGACGACCGCGAAAGTGAGGGAGACCGTGCTTTGCCGTGGTTCGGTGCCGACCGTCACGGGCAGGGTGATTTCTCCCTCTGTCGTGACGGTGTCTCCGGCAAAGCCGATCAGGGGCACAGGGACCCTCCTAAGTCGGTCAGTTGACAGTCGCATTCGGGAGAAGGTCGAGTAAAACAAAATATTTGTCGAACTTCCATTATCAACAAAAATTCGTTTTACATCATAATTGGCTATTGTCGCCGACACAACAACAGCGTCGTCGTGGGAGTTTGGATGCCCCGAACGTCGTCTTCTGTGAAGGTGATTACGTCGTCCGGGCGTGGCCTTTTCGTCGGCTCCCCTCCTGCAGACGTCCCCGGGCCCAGCCGCTTGGAGATCATGTTGATGACTCCGGCCGTCGGCTGGTTGGTCGCGCCTCTTCAGTCGGCTGGGGGCGTCGATCGGCAACTGGTTGGGTCGGCGGACCCTTCCGAAATTTGCCGAGGTACCCCCGGCGGATGAGATTTTCAATCTCATCCTTCAACTGGATGCACCGCTCGGTGTCGTGGCCGTGGCTTCGGTGGAACCGGCAGTACTTCCGACGGTCGAGGCCTTTTGCCTTCAGAGGCGGAGGCCGTCGCAGGTATTCCTCTCCCTCGATCTCCATCAGGATCTGCGCACGGGGAGCGGAGAGAGGAGTGTAGGAGTCGTACCTGGGATGCACCGGCCTCGGAGTCTGCCGTCGGGGCGATTTTGGATCTGTCGGGGTGGAGAGAGCCGACTATCGGTCGGGGGCCTGCTTGGTTCGGCGGGCTCCCGACCTTTCCTCCGCTTCTCCTTCGGGCCTCTGGGCTCGGCCAAGCGTCGGTCGGACGCTCCTTCGTCCGTGCGCATATACTTGTATGCGCGCTCCAGTAGCTCGGCATAAGTCCGGGGGAGGGTCTTGTCCAGAGAATAAGTGAATCGGGACGCCCTCAGCCCCGCTTCATGGCTGAGACAGCCATGTCTTCGTTGAGGTCCCGGACCTCGAGCGTGGCCGCGTTGAATCGCGCCACGAAGTGTCGGAGCGTCTCGTTTTCCCCCTGCTTGAGGGAGAAAAGGCTGTCCGACGTTCGCGGCGGCTTTCGGCTGGTGCTGAAATGGGCCACGAACGAGTGCTCGAGCTGCCCGAAGGAATGGATACTTCCCGATCGGAGACCGGAGTACCAAGCCCTGGCAGCCTTGCGGAGTGTGGCGGGGAAGCCGATGCAAAAAAGAGCGTCGGTTGCCCCTTGAATCGTCATGAGAGCTTTATAGCTCTCGAGGTGGTCGACTGGGTCGGTGGAGCCGTCGTATGGCTCCACGTGCGGCATCTTGAACCGACTGGGAATCGGCTCGTCGAGGACCAGTCGGGAGAGAGGTTGGGCGGTCTGGAAGTCGACGTCGTTGGAAGACTTCTGGCCGTCCGTCTGCAGTTGGGCGAGTCGGCGGTCGATTTCTCGAACCGTCGCTCGTAGTCGTCCGCTCGTCGATGCTGGGAGACCCCAGGAGTGGAGTCTCCGGAGGATTCTGAAGGGAGGCCGACGGTGTGCGCGGCCGCTTCTCCTTCCTTGCCCGTTCCAACGGGGAGGGAGAGGGCCGCTGGGACCGTCGGTCGTCGCGCCATGGTCGTCCCTCCTCTTCTCCGTGGGAGCGCTGTTGGGGCGCTCGCATGGAGGCGACAGGGATCGGCGCGGTCGTCGGCGGCTGCTCCTGGAGGCATAGGTCGGGCCGCCGGTTGCTGCTGGAGGCTTTTGACTGCGTCGGTCAGTACGGTCATCTGCCGTACGATGGCCGCAATCTGGGCCTCCGTGGTCACTGCAGGGCGCGGAGAGCTAGGCTCCGCCGCCGGTGGGGCGGGGAGGCCTCTTCCCGGCGGGAAGAGCGCCTGGCCGACCCAGTGACTCTCGATCGTTGAGCTCTTGTCTTTGTCATGCTGTCCCCTACCTGGCGCGCCAATCTGTTGCGGCCAATCGCCTCGTCGCCCGATCGCCGGGGAGCGTGCACCTGCAAAAGGAAGTCCGCACTGACCGGAGGCGGCTCCGGCGGGGACCCTCCGACGGTCAAGTCAGAGAGGTGACTGGGCAACAGTGAAATGTAGACAGAGAGCTCTGAGAGAGAGAGAGAGGAGAGGAGCGAGCCTGCGTTTTGGGAGAGACGGGCGGATCGATCCTTGCACTGTTGCCTTCCCCGGTTTATATAGTGGAGCACGGTATGGCGCCGTCATTAATGGCGCGGACAAGTGAGGAACTGTCAACTCACTGTGGACTGTCAGAGTCGCCGTGAAAATGTCATGTCGCCGTGTGGCTGTCCAATCACCAGGGTTGACATGCCCTCGGCGGGACAATGCCCCTAGGTAACCGCGCCGCATGTCCGTGTCAGAGCTGACAAGGTCTGGCGGCTGTACGGCGATCGGAGGAGTCGGCCGACCCTAGGTCGGTGCCAGCAGAGTGGCGTCGGGTTCCTCCATCGGTCGGCGAGTTTCATGTGAGTCGGCCATCAGACCTCTGGGTTCAGTCGGTCGGGATGGATACGCCCGACATACCCCAGTCGGCGATGGGCCGTTGAATGGCCGGTTGTTAGCCGCTGATGGCATCCGTCAGTCGGTCGCCCCGACCGACGATCCGGTCGGTCTATCGGCCAGTCGGAGTCGTCCGTCGGAGTCGGTCGGGCCGCCAGTCGGTCGGCCGCCAGTCGGTCGGTTCGGGCCGCAGTCGGTCGGGCCCCAGTCGGTCGTCGGGCCGTCAGTCGGTCGGGCCCTCCGACAGTCGGTCGGGCCCTCCGTCGAGTCGGTCGGTCGGTGGGTATCCCCCAACAATTATTATGATGTTCTATTATTTTTTATGATATCATGTTGATTATATCATGTTCTGCTATAATATATAATATATGACATTCTGACAAAATATGAGCAAAATAAAATAAAAAAAAAAATGATATTTTGGTCATAAAAAATTTGAGAAAGAAAACTAAGCTACATTAAATATATATTTTATTATTAATTATATTATGTGGCTCAATCTAATAAAGCGGTATATTTTTTTTCGATCGGGGCTGTGAACTAAGAATTTCTCTAGCTGGTGCCTTTCTGGTATTTTTTTTTTTTGAATATTTTGGGTTGTCCTCGTACCAACTTTTTACTCATGTAATCTTACATGGCATTGATCCATCCTCACAACTTCCATACAGAATTTAATGGACCAGTTCCATAGCCGTGGCCATCCATGTCTTGCTAGGATACAATTGGTCTCTAGATATCCCAGGGGGCACCATCCCATATATAGCATGGGCTCTTATGGTCTATCACAGGCCATCATGCAGCACATCTTATAAAAAAAGTCTGAACTAACATCAGCACACAGTGTGAGACTTGGAAGTACTAACATCGGATTTGGATTATATCTTTTTTCATGTAAGAATCTTCGTTCTTCTTTTTCACGAGATGAACTACTAAATCATATTTTGCATAGCTTTCAAAGCACTTCAATTTATCTTGTAACATAGATCACAAAACTGATATCGTATTTTGAAAGTTGTTCAAGATGCAATCCAAAAATTCATCTCGTAAAAGAATAACCAATCCAACCATTCTTTCGCAACGAAAGACACAACCCGAACCCTATCAGCAAGCGGCGTGCTGGGACCATCGAAACACTCAGAGTTGAATGGTAACAATGGTGGGTACAATGTGGCTTTGATTTTTCTTTTCACGATGGCTGGCCCGACAAAAATTACTGTTCACATAATAACGTATAGTAAATAGTGCGTTAGTTTCAATACTTGGAACGAAAATGCTCCATGGTCCATGGTTAACACTGTGCATGGACAAGGCCTGGACGCCGCAGGCGGAGACAGATATTGCTGCTTGAGCTTGACTTGTTCTATTTTCTCTTGCTCTGATAAAACTCCCTTTAGTACTAAGCAAGCTTTGCGAGACCACAGATAGTAGCTATTCAACTAAGATGATGACAATTGGTGCGCAACAAAACAGAGACTTGGTCTAATCTTCTTCAGATTCTGGAGAATTACATGCATCTCATTGCCTCTGACCCAGCTTTTCAGAACAATGTTCATGCATTGTCGGAATAATGATTAAATAGACACGTATTACCATTATAAATAATCTATGCCACTTGTATGCAAGGAAAACTATTGGTACACGTAGCAATTTGCATCCAAAGGGTGAACGCGTGGATAACAGGCTTCCTTTTTCCACACCTCTTTGGAAACTAGAGATAATGGGAACAAACAAAAAAGGAACCCTCTAAATTCTCA
Organism: Elaeis guineensis; assembly: GCF_000442705.2. Taxonomy (NCBI): domain Eukaryota; kingdom Viridiplantae; phylum Streptophyta; class Magnoliopsida; order Arecales; family Arecaceae; genus Elaeis; species Elaeis guineensis. Next base: position 19,349,163 of record NC_026002.2, read on the forward strand.
CTTTGGATTTGACTCCCCGTCATTAGGCTTATCTGTCGAGCTAATTGTCACAACAACTAGGGCTCCAGCAAACTCCAACACCAACCTCAACAAGAACATCCAATGCAAAAAAAACAGATTAATCTCAGGGCATATACCATAGAGATGTGGCAAGTATGGAAGTTAGATTGAAAAATGCATCCTTCGAAGTAAGCTAGATTTGAAACATTTTGCACATAACAATATATTATACAGGAAACAAAATGCACATCCAACATCAGCTGCTTTACATTTAAATTTATAGGAGAATCATGGAAATGCATGAAATTAACATCTGAATAAGTACAGATAAAGATGTACCATATATGAAACAGAACGCACATCCAGCTTCCACGGAATTAATATTTGAATGGGAAAAAATTCTTGTATTTTACTAACTTTTGGTGAAAAAATTGCTAGATGCTGTGAAATTGCAACAGGGGTGAATCTTCTAAGCTGAATATATTGTAATTTGCTTGTGCATTGACTTCTCAATTGCATATAGTGAAATGAATGTGATATAATTGGGTCATGCTATTGACTTCTTAATTGGATGTAAGCAGGCTAGGCAACTGTAAGGCAAGGATTCTATCACAAACATTAACATACACCTTATTGATAAATTAATAGTATAGATGGATAAGCAGAGGAAAGAAATTACAAAAATAGAAAAGATGGATCAAATGCAAAACCTCAAGAGCAACAGTAATGTCATCATAGATTAAGCAAAAAATATCACCAAGTACAAATAACTCTCAGACCACCTGATATTTTGGAAAAGAACTTGGTCCAACGATAAGCTAATCACCAATACAACTGCAGAAATGAAGGTTTCCCAATTGATCATTGAAACTAGAAGATCACAACATTGCGAGCGTCAATTATTAAAGTTTGGATTCTAACTAATATATATATACAATAAAAACTTCATTTTATAAAGGCATAAAGACTAGCCTCTCGAAATAACAAACATTATTAGGAAAGAAGTGTACCCACTCTCTAAACATCAAAACTACATATATCTACAATAGAAGTATAACAACAGCAGAACTAAAAAAGAACCTGCATCTAAACCATTAAATTTGGTAGGATCACCAAATCGCTCTGTCTCAATCAATCATCAACTCTTTTCATCAAGGAGCATAGTCACTTGAGAATCACTTGAAGACATAAACTGTCAAACTTAAATCAGAAAAATCTGAACACAAACTTAGGAATCATGTATGCCAAAGTAAAACTTCAAATCTGCATGGAACACCATCCAAACCATCTCTTATAAAGCCATTGACAGGACTTCTAGCAAACTCTTAACTATACAACAATAGTATAATAAAAAGATTTAAAACTCTACTATATTATTTTACTCCAATATCCTAGTCAAAAGTTTTTTGTAGGTTACAAATTAGTTAAAACCTTAACTTCAAAATTTAGGCTTTAATTTTTTTTATAAATTAGTTAAAATTGAAGCATATATAGATGTTTCCGTAATGATAACTACCAACTAACGTGGTTATTGTCACAAAAGCTGTATGTTTAACCATTCTAAATTCATTTAGCCATCAGGTTCATGTCACAGGAAGAATCCACCATACAAAATATCTAACACTGCAAGAAACGCAAACTAGATTGGGATGAAACAGTGTGCGGTCAGCTAAATTATCACTTGCTATAACATTCATGACCTGCATGTTAGCTTAGCGGTCATAGCTCCCTGTTCACTCTTCGTAGACAGGTTCCAGGTTAAAGATCCGGCATTTGTCTTCAACCACCTTCCCTTTGTTAGAGTTTATTTTAAAAAATAATTAAATAAATAAATAAATCAAAAATTTTTATCCCCTAAATTTTAATTATTTAAAATTATTAAAATTTTGTTTTTAAACTTTCCGATTCTTTCGGAAGAGATGTGACTTTTCGAGAGAGAATGTTGATTTCGGAAGAAATATGATGTTTCTAAAACATCATTTCTCTTCCAAACCATGATGCCTTTTCGATAATCCGAATAGAATCTGCACCTTCTCAGTAATTCGGACAGGATCTATAAATAAACTCTGAATTCAAAGGTAATAAAAAATTCTCAATCTTCTTTTGTGTTAGTGTTTTTCTCTATTTCTTTCTGGATATCTGAAAAAAATCTCTTAGATCAGCCTCCTCAACAATCGTGTTCATTTGTACTCGTAAGAGGAGGATCAAGCTGAGCAAAATCATTTTACTTTGAGAATGAAATCGCCAAAAATCCATGCGTAGGGGCCAATCACATTCTTAGGATAGTTTCAGAAGCCTCAATTTAAGTAAGATCTTTTCAATTTTTTATCTCCTTTAGTATTCTATTTTTCATCTAAAAAATTATATGACCAACAATAACAATTTTTAAATATTTTTGATAGACCTTTTCCGACACCCTCTTTAGATACAGGCAGGAATTCCTCATGAGAGAAGATCCTAGATTCGACTTTCAAACTAGCCCAAAAATTTGTGAATGTGTTAGACTCCCTGCTAGCCTCGAAAACGAAAAAAAAAATATTTTGAACTTCACTGGTTTGATTAAATTTTAGTTGTGGACTACTTAAAATTCTAAAAGTGAATGGCGCACGCGCTCGGTAGCGTGACTAAATTTTCTCATGCAAACATCCAATATCGTTTCACGGACAATGGCAGGCACAAGCTCCTCTAATTGCTAAAATAAAACACCAACCAAGCAGGTGATCAAATGTCCATCATTTGCAAAACTAGTCCTCCGATCATGCCAAGATGGCAGACAATTCATCAAACACCAAAACAACGTTCCATCGTAACAATCAGGTAACAGAGTTTCAGCTAAGTCGAGTGGCTACACTCTTTAGAAGACCACTCTAGCATACAGGAACCAATCTAACAACGATTATATACAACACAAAAAAGCCTCCCAGCTTATTAGCAGTAGTTTAGAAGATTGGTTTTCTAGACAGCAAGGAGTTCTGTTTCCGCAGAGGCTGTTGGATTGGAGAGCATATGGACCACCTCCCTCATGGTTGGGCGTGCCACGCTTTGCTCCTCCACGCACAGCATCGCGACCTTGAACAGGTTGATGATCAAATCCAGAGGGCATGGCGAGAGCCTGCGATCCACTACAGAAAGTACTGCAGCAGCGTCAGACGTGTCCGCGATCTCCGATGTTGTCTTCCGGATCCACTGGGCAATGTCCACACCTTCACCGAAGGCGGCTGGGCTGACAGGCCGACGCCCGGTTATCAGCTCCAGGAGCACAACACCAAAGCTGTAGACATCGCTCTTCTCGTCCACCCGAAGAGTGTATGCATACTCTGTTCCAAGGCAACATCAGGATGTTAAAATTAACTACATCCCAGTTAATATGCCAACACGCCTTTTGAGCCAATACGCTAACATGTAATGATATCATATCAATTCCTTCCCAAAATTCCATAACGGACGTCAGGCTCGGGGAACGGGACTCCGTTTCCAACCCGTTAAGGCGCGCACATCCCTCTTGGACCCCAGCGAAAAGTGGTCACCCAGACATCCTTCTATACGGAACCGCGGCCCACTGTCCAAGGCAATTTATTTTGACAGCACGACGCAACCATCGCTTCGAGCAAAGCGACGAAGAAGACACCGCATCAATCCCACCGTAGATATATACTCCTAATACCAACTCACTAGAAGCTCTCACTCTCTACAGAAATCCAAAAACTTTTAAGAACCCATCGGGACCCACAGTCAAAACTCAAAAGGCCCATTTGTCTGCAACTAAGTTGACTTCTGACTTCCTACTAAAACCAAAACTACACGCAAACAAAAAAATTGGAAAGAGAGGCAGGTGGTAACAGTAGTTATAGAGGGAGTACCTGGAGCGATGTAGCCGTAGACCCAGCAATGGAGGACATGCACTCGGACGCGCCAGAGTCGTGAAGAAACTTGGCGAGACCGAAGTCGGCAACGTGTGCTTCGAAGTTGGAGTCAAGCAGTATGTTGTTGGACTTCACATCCCGGTGGATTATCAGCGGCGAGCAGTCGTGGTGGAGGTAGCACAGACCCCTCGCCGCCTCCACCGCGATCCGGCACCGCGCCTCCCACCCCAAATGCGCCCCTTTGCTTCCATGCAGCATCTCTCCCAAGCTGCATTCGGCATGTACTCATAGAGCAGCAGATTGGTCTCCCTGTTCGACACGAACCCGAGAAGGCGGACGATGTTCCGGTGCCGAATTCGGCCTAAAGTCGTTATCTCCGCCGTGAACCCACGGTCGTGCTCTCCGCCGCCACGGCCAACAAGCCGCTTGATCGCCACCTCGGCGCCGCTCGCCATGCTCCCCGGTAAACGATCCCGGCGCTGCCTTTGCCGATGACGTTGTCTTCTTTCAGGCACTCCATCACATCCTCCGCCGTGAAGTTAAGCCGCTGGAACGCGGTCATCTTCCAGGCGTCGGGACGGCCTCTTCCTTTCCACGCCCTCCATCCCTTGGGCGCCGCCACGCCCACCAGAATTATCCCAACTAAGGGTACCACCACGCACACGAAGAACCGCTTCCAGTCCCACCCCGGCCCCGGCCGGAACCGAGCCCATCACGAGCCTGACCCCGAGAGAAGCCGCACGGGACCGGCACGTGCAGCGGGCCGCCACAGAGGTCGAGGTTGCCGATGAACGAGCTCTCGTTGAACACCAAGAACTGCCCCTGGGCTGGGATCTCACCGGAGAGAAGGTTGTAAGAGAGATCGAGGGCGGTCAAACTCTGCATCCGCTGGATGTCCGCCGGAATCTCGCCGGAGAGTTGGTTCCTGGATAGATTGAGGGTGTTGAGATTCTGGAGCTCGGTGATCGCGTCCGGATCACGCCGATCAGGTGGTTGCGGCTGAGATCAACAACCTCGAGCGTCCCGGCGCACCGGGCGAGATCCGGAGGAATTTCTCCGGTCAAGTTGTTGCCTCTAAGGTAAAGCCTTGAGAGCTGCTTCAGATCGCCGATCTGGGCGGGGATCTCTCCAGAGATCCTGTTCGATTCAAGGGAAAGCGTTTGGAGCCCGCGGAGGTTCCCGATGGCCGGCGGGATCGGGCCGGAGATCCAGTTGTTGGGAGGAGCAGCTCGCCGAGCTTGTCTCCTGCGATCCTCCCGGGCAGCTCGCCGGAGAGGTAGTTGTCGCTGAGCTCGAGCATGTCGACAGAGGGGGGTCGAAGAGCCCGGCAGGGATCGTCCCGTTGAGAAAGTTCTTGGCGAGCCGGACGTGGAGAAGAGACTTGCAGTCCCCGAGCTTCTCCGGAATTGGCCCGAAGAAGGCGTTCTGCATCAAAACGAGTTGTTCGAGCCGTCCGCTGGCGCAGAGATCGGGAGGGATCGTCCGGTAAGGCGGTTCGTGGCCACGTCCAGCTTGAGGAGCCGGCCGTTACGGCCCAGCCCCCCGGGAGCTCGAAAGTGAAGTTGTTCTCCCAGAGCTGGAGCACCTCGAGATTCGGGAGATCGGCGATGAAGGGCGGGATGCGGCCCCGGAAATGGTTGCGGAAGAGATTGAGGAGCTTGAGCTGCTTCAAGCCGGCAAAGCTCTCCGGCAACTCGCCGGTGAGCTCGTTTATGGAGAGATCGAGAGATTGGAGCCGGTCAAGCCCGCCAAGATCCGGTGGAATTGAACCGGTGAGGTGATTCCACTGCAAGAAGAGCGAGTCGAGGAGCTTCAGCTGGCCGAGGCTCGCCGGAATCCGACCGGAGAGGTTGCAGTAGGCCATGTCGAGCCGGACCAGCGAGGTCAGCATCCCAAACTCCGGCGGGATGCCGCCCTCGTACGTGCTGTAGTACCCGATGTACATCTCCGAAGATTCGTGAGCTGGCTCAGGCTCACCGGGACCCGGCCTGAGAGAGCGTTCCCGTTGAGGCCAAGGTACTCGAGGCTTCCGATCCCGCCGTAGGACTCCGGGATCTCGCCGGAGAAGAAGTTCCCGCCGAGGTGGATGTAGCGGAGGTGGGGAAGCTTGGCGAGGCCGAGAGGGAGCGGGCCGGAGAAGTTGTTGTTATAGGCGTCGAGGACCACGAGCGCCGGGAACCCGCCGTCGACGTCGGGGAAGCGGCCGGTGAAGTTGTTGTTGGAGATGTTGAGGAAGCGGAGGGCGGGGAGGGCGCCGATCTCCGGCGGGAGCTGGCCGGTGAGGAAGTTGCAGGCGACAGTGAGGTTGACGAGACGGTCGAGGAGGCCGATCTCCGGCGGCAGCGGGCGGTGGAATCGGATGTAAGAGACGTTGAGGGCGACCCGGGCGTCCGCGTCGCACGTGACGCCGGAGAAGGAGCAATGGGTGGGGCCTGAGGGGTCCCAGTCGTGGAGGTCGTTGCCGGCGGGGCCATGCAGGCCATCTTTGAGCTTCATCAGAGTGTCGAAGTCGCCATCATGGGAAACGAGGAGGAGGGAGGGAAGAGAAGAGGAGGAGGAGGAATAGAGCAAGGTACGGCTTCATCTCTATCCCTTTGTTTATTTTCTTGTTGTTGTGGTACTATCTTTTCTTCTTCGGAGAGGGGGAGGGGGAGCGGATAAGAGGGTTGGGGATGGGGTGGTTTTTGGAGAATAAGCATCGGCGTGGTGAGTTGGTGGGTAGAGAATCGGAGGAAAAGTGGAACAGGAGAGAGAGTGAGGGAGAGGGAGAGTGGAATGGAGTGCGGTGGGGAAGAGACTGCATGCCTGCATCATATGATGCGTAATGTGACCGTGCCTGACAGCACCGTCACGATGGGTTCGGATTTTTAACGGCCGTTACGCATAACGATGGAGGAGGTGCAAAATATAAATAACAGCATCTTTGGGCCTCCTCATTAAGACATTATTAATTTTCTATAAATTATTTATTATCAATATAAATTATTATAATAAATATTAATTTTTTATTAAATATTTTAGATAATTTTTATTTAAAGATGGCAATCAAATCGGATCATAAATGGATAGATCATAAATAGATCGGATCAGAAAATCATCAATCCAAATCCGACTTGTTTTATTAAATGAGTTAAAAATTTAAATATGAATCCGAT
>NC_026002.2:19356280-19394606 GCF_000442705.2 Elaeis guineensis
TTTTACGTTAACTCACCATTCACCTCTCTCTCTCTCCTACTCTCCATATATATAGTCTGTTAAAATTGACACCTCGAGATTCAATCCATATTGAGCCCACAGCGAGGTTCGCGACGAAAACAGAGTCCAACGAGACCAAGATCATCCAAAAACGGAGCTCAGACGGAGAAGATACGAGCTTTTGAAGTCGGCAAGATCCGAAACGGCGGAAACTGCGGTAGTTGGCGGCGCGGCCGGCGGAGTGGCGGCGGTGTGGCCGCAGACGGCGGTGCGCTGTCCAGGCGGGGCCAATGCACAGGACGCACGGCCCAGCCCGTGCGCGGGCCCGTGTGCGGGTGCGGCCCAGGCCCGCACGCACAGGCCGGCCCAGGCCCAGGCGCCTTGCCTGGGCCTATACCCCAGTCCACTGTAGACCGGGTGATTCACGGATGGGCCTGTGGACCGCATGGACATTTTCCACGTGTTTCACGTGGTCCATGGCACCATTCCGTGGATTGATCGTTGATCAAACGACGTGGGTTGGTCCTGCTTTCAATCCGACGGCTGGAAGAAGTTATTTTTTAAAGTTTGTTTGAGCCAGATTAGGATTTCTAATCCTAATCTAACTCTTGTTTAAGCCTATAAAGGCTTGGAAATGGAAACAGTGGCCTGTGGTGTGTGGTCTGGTTTTTTTTCTTTGCCGCAAACCACCGTACGGAGGAACCCGAGAGAAGAGAGAGAGGCGGAAGCCCTGAAAGAGAAGGAGCAGGAGGCTCCTGGACAGCTGATGCCAAGCACTTCAGGTTCAGGAGGTCTTCCAAGAGAGAGAGCTTTTGTGAAGAAAATTTCTAGTGAGAGAGAAATTGGGTGTACGAGGTTGAGGGTGAGATCTCTTCTTGTAAAATTTCTTTTTCATAGTGAAGTTGGCATGCCCCGTGGAGGCAAATCTTTTTGTGGCTGATCCACATATTTTGATTGTTTTGTTTTATTTTTTTTCTTTCTTGCTGCATCGCATGTACTGAAAGATCTTAGGAGGTGTATCCTGGCCAGACATCCACCCAATAAGTGGTATCAGAGCAAGGCGGTATAAGGATGCAGATTGCAGTGTGGTGAGCAAGACTGAAGATGGAGAAGATAGGAACAATCAAGATGGAGATCAACAAGTTTGATGGTAATAGCAATTTCTCCTTGTGGCAAGCAAGGATGAAGGACGTGCTCATCCAATAGGGGTTGATCGATGCTTTCTTGTGCGATGAGAAGCCGACCACCATGAGGTGCGGGATTGAAAACGGCTACAGATGCAGGCGGTGAGCACCATCCGTATGTACCTGAACGAATGAGGGTGATCTATGTGCTGAGCGAGACTTCTCCGACGGTACTGTGGTCGAAGCTCGAGGAGTTGTACATGGCGAAGTCTCTCACCAACACTCTTTTCCTCTGGAGGCAGTTCTACAACTGTGAATGATTGAGGGACAGAGCATGCAGGAGCATCTCAGCCACTTCCAGAAGATCCTCACCGACCTCCTCAACGTTGGTGAGAATGTTGAGGAGAAGATCAGGCCGCTGGTTTTACTGGCGTCGCTTTCTCCTTCGTACGAGTCCTTGATGACTGCTCTTCTAGTGGGAAAGAGCACCATCAAGATGGACGAGGTCATCGCGGCGATACTCTAGAACAAAGTTCTCAGGAGGGAGAACCCAGCTTTGAGCTCAGGTGGCGGTAGCTCAGCTTTGATGGTTTCTGGAGGAGCAGGAGTGTAGATGGAGCGACAGGAGATCGCAATGAGGGTGGTCCAAGTTCAGAAGGACTTGAGCAAAACTAGGTGTTATCGGTATGAGGAGTTGGGGCATCTAGCCAGGAGATTGCCCTCAACTCAAAAATCAAATGGTGGCTGCTGTAGCGACGGCGCAGCGATTCAGATTAGAGATATCCTGGAGATATCTGACGATGTATCTACTTCTTCCCAGCAGTAGATATAGATTCTGATGTCCCTATCATGTATGTTGCAGAGAGGAGCAGTTTGACTCCTTGGAGAACAGTGAGGGCACTGTATATCTGCCGGATGTATCGAGCTGTACGATCAGAGGTATTGGACAGTCAGCTGGAGGACACATGACGGTGCAGTGAGAAAATTGGAGAGGTTCGATACATATCCGATTTCAGACAGAATCTTATCTCACTTAGCAGACTGGATTCGAGAGGCTACAGGATGGTAGCTGATGGAGGAATCCTGAGGGTGCTACGCGGCGATAGGATTGTGCTGGAAGGAAAGAAGGGGAGCAGAGGACATTATTATTTGACAGGGAGTCCAATGCGAGGTGGAGCTTCAGGAGTCAGGCGGAGTCCAGAGCGAGGTGCTCCAGGTGGAGGCAGATTGGGCACGAGACAGGAGACTCGGAGAACGAGAGACGACGTCATAAGGTGAGATTCCTATTGCCGCAGGACGATACCCCGAGCAGGTCTCAGGTCAAGAGGAGCACAGCATACGACGGAGATGAGATCGAGCAGCCTGGCTCGACTCTCATGTTTGCCCATCTATGATTAGTAGGCGATTATTCTAGGACATGGGGTGAGGAAATTCAGAAGCTCTCAGAGTTTGATCTAATTTTTGTTTTGTAATCTCTTTAAGAAGTGATCTAGTTTTTAACATGATCACACTCATTTTTTCAGGGTTGAGTAATATTTCTATAGCTTCTTTTAAACATCACTAATATCATCTTGTCTTCTTCTCAATCACTAGCCTGACTTTAATACCTTATATGACATATTCAGTCACCAATCAAATAGCTGAGTTTCCTCACATAAGCGACAGTAAGTATTTCCTAAATACTTAGAAATTAGAGTACCTTTCTCTATATAAAATATTATTTTAATTTTCTTTTTTTTGCATCAAAACTCTATTGAAAAGATATTAAACAGTCAGGAAAAAAATTCTAAGTTTTGATGATTGCACTTACATCCCAAATATTCTAATTTTTTCAATTAGACTTAGAAAGTTAGGGATTAGTTGCAATGTGCCCGGCCATGCATCTTTATCAAGATTCGTGGCATATATGATTGTCATGTGAGATAAGTTTAGACACAAAATATGAACCCACTTGTTGGCTAGATTAGAAGAAGAGATGCGTTTTGGTGGAAACAAAAGGAAATCACTGTCAATCACATGACTCCTTAAGGAGGAGAAAGCAAAGGGAGAAGAAAGGAACTTGAAATCATCCATGGTTCTTGATGCAGTAGATCCACATGTTTGCACCTGGAAAAATGGAACCTCTTCTTCCTAGTCTTCTCACTCCCACCAAGGAAAGGATCTTTCAGACTCGAAAACTGAGTTTAATTAACCGGCAGCACCTGGCAACCAGAATAAGGTGGCACAAAGGGCACCAGCGAAGCTGAAGGATGCTTGGAAAATCATTCAGGGGGAAATGTGGAGACCCGATAAGCATCAATTACCTTGAACAATTCTTGTTTTGCTTGCTACACAATATTGTCATCGACTTAGATGCTGCTGTATCACCAACATGGTCCAAAGTTACAAGCAACAATTTTGCAATTTTGTTGATCGGATGGATTAATTCTGAAGAAATAAGTCCCAGTTCTCACCAAAAGATTACCAACTTAGAAAGAGCATCAAAACTTTATTTCTATTGCTTCTGTTCATACTGATGCAGGTTGATTGGTTATCCCTTACAGCTGCTTGATGGTCCTTTCTGAGTCGGTGATTCCTTTTCATATACTGAACAAGAACATGAAGACAGTGTCTTTTCTGGAAACAACTGTTGGCACTTTACACTGACCACTCTGCAAGCCAGGCAAGCAAAGTTTTTAATATCATGTAATTATCTATATATTTTCCAGTCCTAAATGTTTGATGATCAGATAGCTACCACTGTTATTATTTAAAATTCTCAAGCCAGTCATCAACTATTCAATTAGACAATTAGTGTTGATAATTGTAGCAAGTTAGAGGTAATCTGGACAATGTCACTATACTATTTTTTTACTGTCTTCTATATTATGCAAACTCTAAAGTGGGCATTCACGAGGTCTTTGCAGTTGGTTTCCACTTGTTTTTATTCCGAAAAATATGTTTCTATTTCTCTCTCTTTTTCCGGTCTGGTGAGGGTCTCACTGGAATTGGAGTCAAAATCAGATTTGGATGGAAATCAAAATAGTCATATCCTTTGATGCATTTGCTTGATGACCGGAATTGAAATAAAATTTGAATCTTGAAAAAGAGTAAGAAATGGATTGGGAGATTGGGATAATTTTCATTTCACTCCAAATTGAAATAGAAATATAATTTTTTCAACTAAATAACTAGAATAAGAATCACTCATTCCCATTCCTATTTCATAGTTCAACTTCTCTCAACTAAACATACGTTGACCAATGAAAATGTGGGACTCCAGGCGGTCTCATGGTGTGTGGCCTTGCACATGTAAGGTCTAGTTCGTTGAAAATTTCAATACTTTGCATGTGTAAGTTTTGATGCATTATTGTTTTCTTTTTTGATGAGCTTGATGCATGATATTTATTCGGTTGCAAGTTTCAGGATTAAAAAAGCTAGCCTTTGACCACATGCATCCACTGAAAGAAATGTAATGTACCCAAACCAAGGAAATAAAAAAATCCTGTTTAGATGCTTTTGATACGGCAAAATCAAATTGACAGCAACTCAGCAAGTACTTATGCATCATAAATGCTTTTTTTCAAATTAAATTTTAAAAAGAGTATAAATTAGTAATTTCATCCATACTATTAACGATGTTAAAGCTCCAGTAGACGGTTGCCGTACATTGCAACCTTTTGTAATTTTAGGACCTATTATTGAAACCTTAGTAGCAACGAATTGCTGCTTGTCCACAAGATTGTGTTAAGCCATTAACTAGAGATGCAGCGTGCAGCCAATGTGTTGCAGCGGTGTATACACATTGTTCTTCATGCACGTAGCAATGACTAGTTTATAATCATTTGATGTCCTTGACATGCAATGGAAATATTGATCCTTGACACGTCAATTAAGACAATAAAACAATGCTCTTAACTTAGCATATTTAGGGCATGTTTGGTTAGGAGAGTGGGACTCTCGATAGGGAATGAAAACAAGAAACTTCAATTCTAGATAGAGCTATCCAAGATAATGATCAAACCACAAAATCGGCCCAAATGCTAATTTCGGTTTGATTTTGATCGATTTTTTTAAAATTTAATTTAATTTCGGTTTTAAAAAAATTTTAGAAACCAAAAAACAAATTCAACTTGGTTTCAGTTTAGAAAAAAAATGATTCAATCTATGGGTGTATATATACCACACACATACATATATATATACATATATATATATATATATACATATATATATATATATATATATATTATATATATATATATATATATATTATATATATATATATACATATATACATACATATATACATATATATATACATATATACATATATATATACATTATATATATACATATATACATATATATATACATATATATATACATATATATATATATATATACATATACATATACAATATATATATATATATATACATATACATATATATATATATATACATATATATATATATATATATATATATATATATATATATATATATATATATATACATATATATATATATATATACATATATATATACATATATAATATATATATATACATATATATACATATATACATATACATATATATACATATATATACATATATACATATATATACATATATATACATATATATATATATAACATATATATATATATATATACACATATATACATGTAGGGTACTGGAGCTTGTAATACTACCTCATGCTTATCTTCGTCATGGTAATAAATTCTAGTGCATCAGATCATTTCATTTCCCCCTTATTATTGCTTTTAAAACATTTTAGTACCATCCAATCCTAAACCTGCTTGTCTTCCTAACAGCACCACTACTCCTATTGCTTATGTTGGTCAAATAGCACTTTTAGATTCACTTAAATTGAATAATGTTTTATTTATTCCATCTTTCAACTTTAACCTCCTTTCTATCAGTAAGCTAACAGCTTCTTTGAATTTGTTGTCATTTTCTTCCCAACCTTTGTATTTTTCAAAGACCTACAAACAAGGAAGCAGATTGGAATGGGTGAAGTGCGTGATGGGCTTTACCATTATGTGCCACCTCACACAAAGTCTTTGACAAGTTTACACACTTTTGGCACACATCGTAATATTGATTCTGAACTTTGGCATAGGCACCTCTGACACCTATCTAAACCCCTTATTTCTAGTTTGCCTTCATCCTCTTCACAGTTTAAGTATTGTCCTATTTCAAGTTGTGATATTTGCATTATGGCAAAACAGACTCAATTTTCTTTTCTAGTAGTTTGAATAAAAGCACACTCTTTTTGAAATACTATATTGTGATATATGGAGAGGATTATTCGACCACACCTCACTCTGTACTTATTATTTTTTGACCATTGTAGATGATTTTTCTAGATACATATGGATTTATTTAATGCATTTCAAGTCGAAAATTATTCATTCCTAAAATTTTTCTTTATCATTGTGAAACAACGATATCAATATTCAGTTTGTAAAATACGAACTGATAATAGAGCTGAATTTTTCTCCCAAAGTATACAATCTTTATTTCATGAGAAAGAAATTCTTCATCAATTAACTTGTGTTCACACCCCACAACAAAATGGGATTGCCAAACGCAAGAATCAGCATCTTTTAAAAATTGCTTGAGCATTATGTTTCCAAGCTCATTTGCCAATCAAATTTTGGGTGAATGTATATTAACTGCTGCATATTTGATAAATCGAATGCCAACTCTTGTTTTAAATAATAAAACCCCTCATGAAATGCTTTTACAATCTATACCTAAGTATGACCATCTTAGAGTTTTTGGTTGTTTGGCTTATGCTCATAATAATGATCCCTTAAAATATAAATTTGATTCTCATGCTAAACAATGCATTTTTGTTGGATATCTAAATGGGTAACGAGGTTATCGTTTGTATGATCTATCCACAAAAAAATTGTTTACTAGTTGTAATGTCATTTTTTATGAGAATATTTTTTCATTTCAAAATATTAAAGTTGCTTATGATAAAACCTATCTTGATTTCATATCATATCCCACATTCTTTTGATTATGACTTTATTCATCTCACAACCTCTCTCATTAGCATACCTACAACTACTCATGATGCATAAAATAATATCAAACGTTCCAATGAAATGGATTCTCCTGATCATTCCCTTCCTGAGGACAATTTTGCTCCAAGAATGAGTCCCCTCCTCTACTTAGCCGCTCAGAAAAGACCTCATGTCATGCCTGCTTGCTTAGAAATAATGTGTGCACATCATCACAAATTGCAAAGCCCATTGATGCATTAACTTCTTTCATCCAGCTTCTTCTAGATCTGTTAGTTCAGGAAACCTTTTTCTATAGTACCATATTTGTTGACTACTAATTTTTCAACTAAGCACAATGCATTTTTATCTTCAATCTCTTCTCGTGAAGCCATCTAGTTACCAACAGGCAGTTAAATATTCTCATTAGAGGGATACTATGGATGCTGAAATCAAAGCTTTGGAACTTAACAACACTTGGACATTGCAACCCTTTACCCCCGGGAAGCATGTTATTGGTTCTAAATGGGTGTACAAAATTAAATTTCGAACAGATGGCTCTATTAAGCATTATAAACTTTATTTGGTAGCCAAAGGATACACACAAACTTACCTCTGTTGCAAAGCTTGTGACTATACAGTGTCTTCTTGCTGTTGCTTCTATGAAGAATTAGCCTCTTCACCAATTGGATGTTAATAATGCTTTTTTACATTGTGATTTGGATGAAGAAGTCTATATGACTCTTCCTTCTGACTATGTTCATAAGGGGGAGCAACTCGTTTGTCATCTCCACAAGTCATTAGATGGTCTCAAACAAGCATCTTATCAATGGTTTGCCAAATTTTTGACTGCTCTCAAGGAGGTTGGTTTAAAACAATCTGTTGCTAATTATTCTCTCTTTACTTCTTGTAGTGGTTCCCATTTCACAGCCATCCTTGTTTATATTGATGATGTTATCATCACTTGGAAAGATAGTGACTCTATTTATCGTTTGAAAGCCTATTGCACTCTAAATTTCACATTAAGGATCTGGGCTTGCTCGAGTATTTCTTAGTATTGAGGTTGCTTGTTCTGATCATGTTCTGATCAAGATATTTTCCTTAATCAAAGAAAATATGTTACTGATATTCTTTAGGATACTGGTTATCCTGGCTGTAAGCCAATTTCTTTCCCTATGGAGCAACATCTTCGTTTACATCATGATGAAGGGGATCTTTTACCTAATCCTAGTATTTATAGATGATTAATTGATGACTGATTTATCTCATTATTACTCATCCTGACATCACATATTCTGTTAATGTGTTGAATCAGTTTATGCAGACTCCTCGCAAATCTCATATTGATGCTGCCTATCGAATTTGTGATACTTGAAGGGCACACCATCACATGGCATACTTCTCTCCTCTCAAAGTAATATTTAGTTATCAGCTCTTTGTAATTCTAATTGGGCCAACTGTCCAATGATAAGGAGATCTACAACTAGTTACATCACTTTTCTTTAGTTTAATCTTATTTCTTGGAGGACTAAGAAATAAACTACTATTGCCAGATCTTCTGCAGAAGCTGAGTACCACTCTATGGGTGCAACTTCTTATGAACTCACCTGATTGAAATATCTTCTCTCTGATCTCCATATTACACATCACCAACCTATGCATCTCTATTGTGGCCATCAGGTAGCCTTACACATTGCCACAAGTCTAGTCTTTCACGAATGAACTAAACATGTTGAATTAGATTGTCACTTCATTTATGAGAAAATTTAAAGTGGCCAGCTTACAACCTATCATGTCCGTTCTTATCTTCAGCTTACCGATATCTTCACAAAACCTCTTGGTAGGGAACAATTTCATACTTTGTTATCCAAGCTAGATGTTATAGACCTCCACACTCAGAGAATATTATATTTGGAAGAGCATATCAAATCTTCCATATATTTAGAAGGCATAATATTTGGAAAGGCATATCAAATCTTTTATATATTTGGAAGGCATATCAAATCCTCCATATATTTGGAGAGCATATTAAATCTTTTATATATTTGGAAGACATGATATTTAGAAGAGTATATCAAACCTTCTATATATTTGGAAGGCATAATATTTGGAAGAGCATATCAAATCTTCTATATATTTGAAAGGTAGCATATCAAATCTTCTATAATTTGGAAGGCATATTAGAATTTCTTCTTTATTTGTTTCTCAATTTTATCTTATCTTTATTTATTTTTTAAAATTATCAAATTTTGATATATTATATATATTTGTAAATGAATGCAATAGAAATGTGAGCTTAACCATTTTAACAGAATCCTCTTTATCATGCTTTCTTGATTTCTGCCGATGAAAGCCCTGAACACTGCTCCCAAGAGTTTCCAAGCTCATATCCTCCCATTGTGCTTGTCCAATCAAATTAAGCAACAGAAAAATGACATCTCAACCACTGATGCAAGGCTTGTATAGTTTATGGCACATAGTAAATTTTTGAATGAAATCAGAAATCCTTCCCAAATCAGTCATGATCAGTGTCACCTTCAGGCTTATCATCACTTCCAGGTCTCATGATGAAGATTGGGCATGTTGCGGCCAATCGCCTCGTCGTCCGACCGTCGGAAAGCGTACACCTGCAAAAACGAGAAGTCTGCACTGATCGGAGGCGGCTCCGGCGGGGACCCTCCGACGGTCAAGTCAGAGAGGTGACTGGGCAACAGTGAAATGTAGACAGAGAGCTCTGAGAGAGCGAGAGAGAGAGCGAGCCTGCGTTTGTGGAAGAGACGGAGCGGATCGATCCCTTGCACTGTTGCCTTCCCCAGTTTATATAGTGGAGCACGGTATGGCGCCGTCATTAATGGCGCAGACAAGTGAGGAATTGTCAACTCACTGTAGACTGTCAGAGTCGCCGTGAAAAATATCATATCGTCGTGGGGCTGTCAAATCATCAGGGTTGACAATGCCCTCGGCGGGACAATGCCCCTAGATGGCCGTGCCGCATGCTGCTGTCAGAACTGACAAGGTCTGGCGACTGTACGGCGATCAGAGGAGTCGACCGACCCTAGGTCGGTGGCCAGCTGTGTGGCGCCGGGTGGAGATTCGGGCCCCTTCGATGGTCAGCCGGGCATGTTGCGAGAGTCGGCCATCAGACTTCCTGGTCGGTCGGCCAATCGGTCGGTCGGCGTCGGCCAGTCGATCGGTCGACCGGAGTCGGCCAGTCGGTCGGTCGGCCGGAGTCGGGCCAGTCGGTCGGTCGCCGGGTCGGCCAGTCGGTCGCCGGCCGTCGGTCGGCCGGAGTCGGCCAGTCGGTCGGTCGGTCGGCCAGTCGGTCGGTCGGTCGGTGGGTATCCCCCAACAGTTGCCCCCCTCCGCTCCTAAGTCGGGTGGTGAGCTGGCCGATGCTTTCATTCGGGCAGCAATCCCGGACGACTGGGAGTGGATTTGTCGCATGTGTAGATCCGACCGTACCGCCTGATGATCCGATGTCAGACGCCTCATGAATGCCAAGCGATCCGGACGTCTAGTCGATGTCAGAAGTCACGTCGGCGTCAGGTGTCAGACCGCACGTCTTGTCGTCGTCAGACGTTACTCGGTGTCAGAAGATCGGGCGCCGGACGATACGACGTCAGACGACCGGATATTCGACGCGGATCGCGGGAGAGTGGGCCGCTGTCAGGCATCCCTTTGGGAACGCGAATCGACGGGCGCATGAATGCGAAGCCAGCCTCCGGTGCCGCGTGTCGAGGTAGTTGGCCGGCGCTCCCTCCGGCATTTAATGTGGCGGTGCGACCGTCCCGGGACGGGGCGCGCCGAATCCTCCGCCAACTGGCGGGCGCCACGCGTCGGCATCTGCAGGTCTTTGATCGGTGGCGCGGAAGCATCTCGGCCGTCGGTCGGCCCTATATATATAGGACTCCCGGACCCTGACCCACACTTGCCATTTTGCTGGGGAAACTCTGTCCGGGCGATTTCTCAGTCGTCGCGGGCAGAGCTCTCTCGCTTCCGGAGGATCCATCTGGTTCGTGGTCCCCTCTTCTCCTTCTTCTTCCTTCTCTTCTCTTCCTTCTTCTTTCGGTTCCGGCACAATGACCAGGAACCGACCCAGGGAGCTCGGTCGGGAACCCGACTGACGACTCCCGATCGGCTCCGAAAGATGAGGCCTCCTCGCTTCGGGGCCGAACGTCGATCGGCTTCGGAGCACTATCGCATCCCGGAGCAGTTTCGGCTCTCCGCTCCAGGGCCGGCGGTCGGGTCAACAACCTCCGCCTGGCGACCTGGCGCTATACGTTGAAGACCTTCGCGGGTCTTCGACTTCCGATTCCGGAGTTCGTCCGGAATCTACTAGATTATTACGGACTCTGTCCGGGCGCAACTGGCGCCGAACTCTGTTCGTTTAATCATTTCCTTCGCGCTGTTGTGTCAGCTCTTGCCGACCAACCCCCGCGTTTCACTCTTCCGGGCATTCTTTGTGCTCCGACCCCACCCTAAAGCCCGAGGGTGGTGGCTCTTCACCCCCCGGAAGGGTCTTGCCTTCATCACCGGTCTTCCATCGTCCATTCATGGATGGAAGAACCAATTCTTTTTTGTTTCCTCCTCCTCTCCCTGGGGCTTTCCTTCTCGCTGGGTGTGCCCGAACCGAGGCCAACGACAACAGTCGGTGGAGGCGACGACCGGGAGGACTTCCACCGACTAAAAGATATGTCGGTCCCGAAGCAGAGGGAGCTTGTTACCGAACAAGCTCTCTATGATGCCGGTTGAGTCTGGTCCCCCGAATAGGTATCGCCCGATCCCCGGCTTTTCTTTTTGTTCGGCTCTTGATCCGGCTTTTAACATTTTCGTCGGCATTGCAGGGACAACCACCAAGGATGAGGCCGACGGACGCCGAGATTCGACAGTTTGCGACGAGGAAGAGGCCAGCATTGGGAGGCCGGCCCTTCCGCCCTCCAAAGAAACCAGCTCCGCCGACCGTCGAGGCGTCGGCGACCGACCAGTCGGAGCCGTCATAGTCCTCGCGGTCCGACGGTCCAAGTAGAGGAGAGGCCGACTGAGGAGGCGGCCGAGGGAACATCGGCGGCTTCGCCGGTGCGGGTGGAGCTGGATGACGTTCGGGAAACCGAACATCGTCCGACGGCGTCCGTGGGCGCAACGGGGGGCGCCGGGTCGAACTCCAACGTCCCGTCGCTGCCGGTCTCGTCGGTCGGGGCAGCTGATCGGGGGAAAGCCCCGATGGAGCCCGCGGAGGAGGATAGGTCGGGGAGCCGCTCAATGCCTCCCAGCGCATACTACCCCGAGGGTGCATCGGCGTTGGCCGACCACAATCTTGCGAGGAGGTTGTGCCAAGGGATCCTCCTCCCAGCCGACGTAGAGTCGCTGCGATCTCGGCAGGTGATCGAGATGCTGTCGCGGTTCTACCCGACGATGGTTGAGGTAAGCTTCGCATCACTTCTCCTTTAACTTAGAAATTTTTCTTGTTATGCGATTCTGATGAGGTTTTTTCCATCGACAGCTGATCTTCACGATGTTCGAACTGGAAGCCGGGTACCGAAGGTTCAGCAACGTTCGGGCAGCCTTCAAGGAGAAGTCGGTGGCGGTCGAGGCTGAGAGGGCAATGTTGGCCGACCAACTTCAGCAATCGGCCGACCGGGAGGCCAAGTTAGTCGACGAGGTCTCCCGGCTCGGGTCCGAACTCCGGTCGGCCAAGAAGGAGGCCAAGCACAAAGGTCGGGCCGTGCGTCGCCTTCGACGCGAACGGGATGGTGCCACCGCCGAACTCCAAGGGGAACGCGAGCAACTTCGGGTCAGCCTGAGAAGCTCGTCGAAGCCGAAGAGGAGTTGTCCATCGCCCAGATCGACGCCGAAATGGCGAAGGTCGAGGCGGAGTCGGCGAGGCAAGAGCTCGCCCGTGCTGAGGACGAGGCAAGGTCGGCGAGGGAGTCGGTCCGATCGGGCGGTGGAGGACTTCCGATCGTCCGACCAATATCGGGAGGAGATGCTCGAATCGGGCTTCGCCTCATACCGGGTCGGGTTCGAGGACGGTCGGGATGCCGTCCATGCCTTGTACCCGGAGTTGGACGTCAGCCGCGTCGTCCCGCCGTTAGCCGAGGAGGAAGGAGCCGAAGGAGAAGGAACCGAGGAGATGGCCGACCAGCCGTCGGGAGGCGTCATCGTGGCGGAGGAAGCCGTCCCGGAGCAGGTGCCGACCGAAGTCCCCTTGCCAACTGAAGCCCATCCTTCGGCCGCCGACCCAGCGCCACTCATGGCCGAGACGCCGATCATCCCCGATCCTCCGTCGGTCGAAGAGATCGACTAGGACGGATGATCGGGCCCTGCCGACTACCTTTACTTTTTTTTTCTGAAAATACATGTAATCGGGCTTCGACCCGACTTTGTAATTTCTTTTCATCAATGAATGAAACTTCTTTCTTTCTCATTTGTTTGCAATGCCGATCATTGCTGCAATGTTGATCGTTAGTCGCTAACTTAAGTAAGTCGCTAACTCACGTAAGTCGGTAGGACTTCGATAACTTGTGCAGCCCCGAAGGTAGAGTGATCCCGACTTTAGGTCGGCTTCCGATAGTCGAAGTCGTCAGTCGGGTGCATCTTTGAGTCGGGAGCCGACCGAACCTGGTAAAGGTTCGGTAGTCGGGCTTCCATAGATGCGTTTAGTCGGTCGTCGTCCGGCGCAGCGTCGGAGGAACGATAGTAAGTCGGGTCCCCATGCCCTTGCGTCGGGTTCTGTGTCTTCCGACATACGGTAGCAAGCCGAATGTCGTTCAGCCGGCCGTAGGTCGGTCGGCAAGTCGTGGATGCGACTAAGGTCGCGTCGTGTGATAGACGGTGGTAAGCCGAATATCCCTCGACCGGCCGTAGCCTGGTCGGAAGTCGCGACGACAGTCGCGTGGGCGTTTAGCCTTTCTTTGGTCGGGGCCCGATCGGCCTGTCGGCCGGTGGTCCACCGTAGAAGGAGTATGAACTCCCGTCGCAACAGATGCATCGGCCTTTGTCAAGGGCGGATGCGTTGCCGAAAGTCGAAGGAGTGCAACTCCCGTTCCTAAGAGTCCGTCGGCCCTTGTGAGGGTCCGACGCATCGTCGAAGGAGTGTCAGCTCCCGTCATTGTAGATGCATCGGTCCTTGTAAAAGTCCGATGCGTTACCGATGATGAGGTCGTCGGTTTTAGGTGGATGCTAGGTCCACGTCGATACATTGGGGCTGAGCGCCGATCATTAGTCGAAGAGTTAAGACTCCGAGATTTCAAACCGAACTTGTATTCCGATTATTGAATTACAAAATTCACTGATAATACAGCTTCAAGTTGTCGGCGTTCCAAGTCCGGGGAATGGGCTTCCCCTCAAGGGTCTCCAGCCGATAGGCCCTCGGCCCGTAGGTGTCCGCAACCTTGTAGGGTCCTTCCCAGTTGGGAGCCAGCTTCCCTTGGTCCAAGGGCTTCGACACTTCTGCCTTCCTCAAGACCAGGTCGCCAGGCCTGAAAAGCTTCGGTCTGACCTTGGCGTTGTAGTACCGGGTGACCCTCTGTCGGTATGAAGCCATTCGGATTTGAGCCTCATCTCGTAGTTCGGGGAGGAGGTCCAGGTCGGCCCTCCGACCCTCGGAGTTGTCCGGCTCTTGGTACTGCTCGACCCTTGAAGATGGTAGGCCAATCTCGAGCGGGATCATAGCTTCTGTCCCGTAGGCCAAGCTGAACGGCGACTCCCCGGTCGGGACGCGGGGGGTCGTTCGGTAAGCCCACAGAACGGAGCCCAGCTCGTCGACCCAGAGACCTTTGGCTTCATTCAATCGGGTCTTGAGCCCGTAAAGCAAGGTTCGGTTGGTCACCTCAACCTCACCGTTGGACTGTGGGTGCCCGACTGAAGTCAGTCGGTGCCGGATGTGGAACCTGGCGCAGAAATCTTTGAAGTCTTGGTTGTCGAATTGCCGTCCGTTGTCGGTGATGATGGTGTGCGGCAATCCGAACCTGAAGATGATGGACCTTTGGATGAAGTCCTCCATCTTCCGCTCGGTGATCTGCGCCAAGGGCTCGGCCTCGACCCACTTCGTGAAGTAGTCGATGGCGACAACGATGAACTTCCTCTGGCCCGACGCTGGTGGGAATGGGCCGAGAATGTCGACTCCCCACTGGGCGAAGGGCCACGGAGCAACAATGGGAGCGATTCGGCTGGCCGGTTGGTGCTGAATATTGGCATACTTTTGGTATGGCTCGCATCTCCGGACCAACTCTGCCGCATCCTTCTTCATGGTCGGCCAGTAGTAGCCTTGTCGCAGGACCTTGAAGGCTAGAGACTTGCCCCCCAAGTGGTTCCCGCAAATTCCTTCGTGAACCTCTCAGAGAGCATAGTCGGCGTCGGTCGGCCCCAAGCACCTGAGCAAAGGGAGGGAAAACGACCTTTTGTAGAGTCGGCCGTCCATGATCACATATTGCGAGGCGACCATCGGAGTCGCTTGGCCTCCACGGGATCTTCGGGACTGATCCCGTCGGTCAGGTACCAGACGATCGGGTCCATCCAACTTGGTTCGGACGTTAGCTGCTGGACTTCTTCGACCCGATCGATGCTCGGCTGCTGGAGGTTTTCGACGAACGTCCGACCCAAAGAGTCGTAGGCCGACGTTGCCAATCTGGAGAGTGCGTCGGCACGGGCGTTCTCCGACCTGGGGATGTGGGAGATCTCGAAATACTCGAGGCGCGCCACGAGGTCATTCACTTTCTGGAGGTACTTGATCATGGTCGGATCTCGCGCCTCGAAGTCGCCCTTGACCTGCCCCACGATCAGCTGAGAGTCGGAGAATGCCCGGAGGCTGTCGATGCCCAGCTCCTTCGCCATCCTCAGGCCAGCGAGGAGTGCCTCGTATTCGGCTTGATTGTTGGAGGCTTTGAAGTCAAACCGGAGGGCGTATTCGGTGACCACCCCATCCGAATTCGTGAGCAGGAGGCCAGCCCCGCTTCCCTGAGCGTTTGAGGCTCCGTCGATGTGGAGTACCCAGGTGGAGATCGGGTCTGGCTCAGAGACCGCATCTCATCCTGGGTCTTCTGCTCCCGACCCCTGGTCGGTCGTCGGCATTCGGCGATGAAGTCGGCCAGGACCTGGGCCTTCAGGGCAGGCCTTGGTCGGTACTGAATGTCGAACTCGCTAAGCTTCATCGCTCACTTTGCGAGTCGTCCAGATGTGTCGGGTCTGCGCAATATCGCCCTCAGGGGCTGGTTGGTGAGTACCACGATGGCGTGGGCCTGGAAGTATGGTCGAAGCCGTTGCGCAGAGACGGTCAGGGCGAAAATCATCTTTTCCGTCTCCGAATACCTGGCTTCGGCGCCGTGGAGCACTTTGCTGGTGTAGTAGATGGGCTGATGAGTTCGGCACTCGTTTTCCCGAACGAGCACCGAACTGATCACCTCGGAAGATGTGGCCAAGTAGAGATACAAGATCTCCCTGACCTGCGGCTTTACGAGCAGCGGCGGGGAAGCCAAGTACTTTTTCAGGTCTTCGAAGGCCTGTTCGCACTCATCCGACCAAGAGAAACCGTTCGCTTGACGCAGAATCTTGAAGAACGGGAGGCACCTTTCGGCTGATCGGGAAATGAATCGGCTAAGAGCGACGATTCTTCCGTTCAGCTGCTGAACCTCCTTCTTGGTGTTCGGATGACGCATGTCGAGGATCGCCTTTATTTTCTCAGGGTTGGCCTCGATCCCTCTCTGAGAAATGAGGAATCCGAGGAACTTCCCTGAGGTCACCCCGAAAGCACACTTGGTCGGGTTGAGCTTCATTCGGTGTCGTCGAAGGGTGCAAAAGGTCTCCTCGAGATCCTGAACGTGGTCCGGGATCTGCGCACTTTTTACTAGCATGTCGTCCACGTACACCTCCATGTTGCGCCCGATCTGGTCTTTGAAGACCTTATTGACGAGTCGCTGGTAGGTGGCGCCGGCGTTCTTCAATCGAAGGGCATCACCCGGTAACAGTAGAGGCCCTTGGGAGTCACGAACGCGGTGTGCTCCTCGTCTTCAGGCGCCATCCGGATCTGGTTGTACCCGACGAAGGCGTCCATGAAGCTGAGCAGTCGAAATTCGGACGTCGCATCCACCAGCTGGTCGATCTTCGAAGTGGGAAGCTATCCTTCGGGCAGGCTCGATTTAGGTCGGTATAGTCGATGCAGATCCTCCACTTCCCGTTGGCTTTCTTGACCATGACAACATTGGCGAGCCAATCAGGATACGTGGATTCCCGAATGAAGCCTGCTTCGAGTAGCTTGTCCACTTCTTCGTCGATGGCCCTCTGCCTCTCCGGGGCGAAGGACCTTTTCTTCTGCCTCACCGGCTTCATCGTCGGGTCGATGTTGAGTCGGTGAGTTATTATTTCTGGAGGGATGCCCGACATATCTGCTGCCGACCAAGCAAATATGTCGACATTGGCCGTCAGCAGCTCCGTCAGTCGGCGTCGTTCGGTGTCGGGCAATTGAGATCCGACCCAAACTTTCCTGTCGGATTTTCTCCTATCGGGATCGCCTCGAGCTGCTCGGCCGGCGAACCCCGTTCTTCCTCCTCCCTTTGGTCCAGTTTGTCGATTGTCAGAGGATCCTTGACTCGTCGCTTTGAGCGGAAATTTGGAAGCATCGTCGGGCGAGCTGTTGATCTCCGCGCATCTCTCCGACTCTATTTTTGGTCGGGAATCGAACAAGGAGATGGTACGTCGAGACGATCGCCTTGAGGGCGTTCAATCCGGGTCGGCCAAGTATGGCATTGTAGGCCGAAGGAACTTGGACGACCGCGAAATGAGGGAGACCGTGCTCTGCCGTGGTTCGGTGCCGACCGTCACGGGCAGGGTGATTTCTCCCTCAGTCGTGACAGCGTCTCCGGCAAAGCCGATCAGGGGCACAGGGACCCTCCTAAGTCGGTCAGTTGACAGTCGCATTCGGGAGAAGGTCAAGTAAAACAAAATATTTGTCGAACTTCCATTATCAACAAAAATTCATTTTACATCATAATTGGCTATTGTCGCCGACACAACAACAGCGTCGTCGTGAGGAGTTTCGATGCCCCGAACGTCATCTTCTGTGAAGGTGATTACATCGTCCGGGCGTGGCCTTTTCGTCGGCTCCCCTCCTGCAGACGTCCCCGGGCCCAGCCGCTTGGAGATCATGTCGATGACTCCGGCCGTCGGCTGGTTGGTCGCCGCCTCTTCAGTCGGCTGGGGGCGTCGATCGGCAACTGGTTGGGTCGGCGGACCCTTCCAAATTTGTCGAGGTACCCCCGGTGGATGAGATTTTCAATTTCATCCTTCAACTGGATGCACCGCTCGGTGTCGTGGCCGTGGCTTCGGTGGAACCGGCAGTACTTCCGACGGTCGAGGCCTTTTGCCTTCAGAGGCGGAGGCCGTCGCAGGTATTCTTCTCCCTCGATCTCCATCAGGATCTGCGCACGGGGAGCGGAGAGAGGAGTGTAGGAGTCGTACCTGGGATGCACCGGCCTCGAAGTCTGCCGTCGGGGCGATTTTTGGATCTGTCGGGGTAGAGAGAGCCGACTATCGGTCGGGGCCTGCTTGGTTCGGCGGGCTCCCGACCTTTCCTCCGCTTCTCCTTCGGGCCTCTGGGCTCGGCCAAGCGTCGGTCGGATGCTCCTTCGTCCGTGCGCATATACTTGTATGCGCGCTCCAGTAGCTCGGCATAAGTCCGGGGGAGGGTCTTGTCCAGAGAATAAGTGAATCGGGATGCCCTCAGGCCCCGCTTCATGGCTGAGACAGCCATGTCTTCGTTGAGGTCCCGGACCTCGAGTGTGGCCGCGTTGAATCGCGCCACGAAGTGTCGGAGCGTCTCGTTTTCCCCCTGCTTGAGGAAGAAAAGGCTGTCCGACGTTCGCGGCGGCTTTCGGCTGATGCTGAAATGGGCCACGAACGAGTGCTCGAGCTGCCTGAAGGAATGGATACTTCCCGATCGGAGACCGGAGTACCAAGCCCTGGCAGCCTTGCGGAGTGTGGCGGGGAAGCCGATGCAAAAAAGAGCGTCGGTTGCCCCTTAAATCATCATGAGAGCTTTATAGCTCTCGAGGTGGTCGACTGGGTCGGTGGAGCCGTCGTATGGCTCCACGTGCGGCATCTTGAACCGACTGGGAATCGGTTCATCGAGGACCATCGGGAGAGAGGTTGGGCGGTCTGGAAGTTGACGTCGTTTGAAGACTTCTGGCCGTCCGTCTGCAGTTGGGCGAGTCGGCGGTCGATTTTCTCGAACCGTCGCTCGTAGTCGTCCGCTCGTAGATGCTGGGAGACCCCAGGAGTGGAGTCTCCGGAGGATTCTGAGAGGGAGGCCGACGGTGTGCGCAGCCGTTTCTCCTTCCTTGCCCGTTCCAACGAGGAGGGAGAGGGCCGCTGGGACCGTCGGTCGTCGCGCCATGGTCGTCCCTCCTCTTCTCCGTGGGAGCGCTGTTGGGGGCGCTCGCGCGGAGGCGACAGGGATCGGCGCGGTCGTCGGCGGCTGCTCCTGGAAGGCATAGGTCGGGCCGCCGGTTGCTGCTGGAGGCTTTTGACTGCGTCGGTCAGTACGGTCATCTGCCGTACGATGGCCGCAATCTGGGCCTCCGTGGTCACTGCAGGGCGCGGAGAGCTAGGCTCCACCGCCGGTGGTGGCGGGGAGGCCTCTTCCCGGCGGGAGAGCGCCTGGCGCCAGGCCCATCTTGAGCTCTTGTCTTTGTCATGCTGTCCCATACCTGGCGCGCCAATCTGTTGCGGCCAATCGCCTCGTCGTCCGATCGCGGGAGCGTGCACCTGCAAAAGGAAGTCCGCACTGACCGGAGGCGGCTCCGGCGGGAACCCTCCGACGGTCAAGTCAGAGAGGTGACTGGGCAACAGTGAAATGTAGACAGAGAGCTCTGAGAGAGAGAGGGAGAGGAAGAGGAGCGAGCCTGTGTTTTTGGGAGAGACGGGCGGATCGATCCTTTGCACTGTTGCCTTCCCCGGTTTATATAGTGGAGCACGGTATGGCGCCGTCATTAATGGCGCGGACAAGTGAGGAATTGTCAACTCACTGTGGACTGTCAGAGTCGCCGTGAAAATTCATGTCGCCGTGTGGCTGTCCAATCACCAGGGTTGACAATGCCCTCGGCGGGACAATGCCCCTAGGTAACCGCGCCGCATGTCCGTGTCAGAGCTGACAAGGTCTGGCGGCTGTACGGCGATCGGAGGAGTCGGCCGACCCTAGGTCGGTGGCCAGCAGAGTGGCGTCGGGTTCCTCCGTCGGTCGGCGAGTTTCATGTGAGTCGGCCATCAGACCTCTGGGTTCAGTCGGTCGGGATGGATACGCCCGACATATCTCCAGTCGGCGATGGGCCGTTGAATGGCCGGTTGTTAGCCGCTGATGGCATCCGTCAGTCGGTCGCCCCGACCGACGATCGGTCGGTCTATCGGCCAGTCGGAGTCGTCCGTCGGAGTCAGTCGGGCCGCCAGTCGGTCGGTCGCCAGTCGGTCGGGCCGCCAGTCGGTCGGTCGTCGGTGGGTATCCCCCAACAAATGTATTTGTGGTCGAGTAAGCTTTTCAATTTAAATTGAATCGCATCGATCAAAAATTGAATGATAAAGTTATAGCTAGAAAACTAAACTTGTACCAATGTAAACCGAGTATGTAATTTAGTGATAGATTATAAGTTATCAGAATAAAATTTGTTGGCAATTGGCATGCTGTCAAACTCATTTGCCACAATCATCCTGCCTTTATACCCAGTTTCGAATACGTGTGAACTTAGAATGGATCCTAGGGTGTAGTTCAATCCATCTAATGATACAGAACTTGCTGTCGGATCTATTTCCTGCATCCAAAACAATCCTAAGCTAGGGGGTTTCTTTTAGATGATTTAGTGATGAAGTAATTTGAGTATCGGTTAAATTCTAGATATATTCCGTAAGACCCTATCACCGTAGGCAGTCCTGGAGCATTTAAGTACCCCATGTAACTCTCTCTTTCAACCAAGAATAAATATTATTGAATTTTGAAACATTTTGTGAGTGTTACTTTAGCGCTGTGACTCTATTGTAGGTGCAACACAAATGATCCCTTTCATCTAATGTGATTTTAAAGACGGTATAGGAAGTCAATATGTAACTGTTGTAAGGTTGAACCACCTTGGGTATTATCTTCGGGCCTCATCCTCAGGTATACTCTTCAGATCGGCGATGATGCAAGAAAGACTCTAGATGACCAAGTAGCAGAGCAGACAACGTCACCAAACTTCATTCCTGAACATCATCCCCAGCTATTTACTGAGGACAACAATACACCGCCAATGGCTATGACCGACGACTTGCTAAGACTACCATAGAAAGCCAAAAGAGGACAATCACGTTGACTCTCATCTGACCCTTCGACTCGAATATCGACCGACCTCGAAGTCGTAACCTCATCAATCACACAGAATGATTTTTCGTGATCGACATCATTGAGGATGTATCTAGTTCGAGGCCTCGACCGTATGCCGACCATAGGTCACTATCTTATTCAGTGACGTGGGCCACCACTTGAAATTTTGTTACCACATGACCATTGTCCACGACTAACAAGCTCTAGATTTCCTATCCCAACGGCCTAATAGATCAAGATCTGACCTACCAATTTATCGCCTATGTAACGGCCTCAGGTATGCAACACTAAGCTCTTACTCCCTCCTACTGTGCCCAAAGATCCGGCTGATTTTAGTATTGGAGGATCTTTCGTTGGACACCCTTAGGTCAGTGGAGACCTTTTTTGTAGGTCCTTCGTGGTGTCCCGGCGTCTGGATTTTCTTTCATCTTTGGCTACATCAACATCCTCTAGAGCTTTGGTGCAACAGTAATAATATATAATCTTACTCAAAAAGATAGAATATATTATTTAAATTCTTTGATCTTGTATAAGTATTTAAAATTTATCCAATGCATAATTGGTGTGAGACTAAATATATGCTTATACAAGTTCTCACATACTCCTCTTATTTAGTCCATTTTTGTTGGTTTAATAATGTAAATCCATTTATGTCCAATCACAAGCACCCCAGAAATGCAAGTGCAAGTCCTTTTATGCTTATTCATCCACTTATGATCTACTTTATGATTAGCTCTTGCTCTCCGAGATACAAAAGCAAGGATGTAATTTGGAGGATTTGCTCGTTAAGAAGCTGAATGCTATGGCCTATTGGGTTTGTCATCATCAAAGATAAAATTCCTATAGTTTATTATGTTTGAAATTTCTTGGCAATACTGAGATAGAACCATTGGTCATTGGAGATAGAATCAATAACTGATGCTCTATCTTTAAGCAAAGTCAGGATTTTGATTGCAAGGAAGAAGTTATGGATGATGAAATATTTGGATGAATTTGGACATAGTTAATATGTTGCTTTCTATTGGGGTAGATCTTTGTCGCTTAGCCAATTAGCCTTCTTTCTCGAACCGACCTCATCAAAAGATCGAGGTCATTAGCATCAGAAGGCCGAAATCATCAGAAAATTGAGGTCATTAAAAAGCCGACCTCATCGAAAGGCTGACCTCATTATAAGGTCGACATCATTAGAAAGCCAAGGTTATCAGAAAGCCGACCTCGTCAGGAGGCCGACCTCATCAGAAGGCGGACAATCGAGAAGACTGATCTCATCAAAAGATGGATCTCATGATAAGTCCGACATCATCATCATTTAGATACGTGGTAGCAAATTATTATTATTTGAGTTAAATATTACATCGGCCCATGATCGATCTGCCTCTCCATTATTATTTGCCAATTGACTTAATCCAGGACTGCAAGCGGAACGCTCACCTCAGTTTGCTTCCGATCTCCTTTCTCACCTCGGTTAGTGACCGACTTGATTATTAGAGGCATGATGCCTAGTTACTCGACACGAACATTAACTACATGCGGATGTGGAGCATAATAATCACCCATGAGCGACCTATTACTCAGTCTTAATGCCAGTTAATGAGATAACCATTCACTAAATGCCATAACTCCCACGTTCTGAATATTCAAGGATGGGATTTGTATGGTAACGACTTTCCTAATCTTATAAATATCGGTAAGCAATGGGGGATCAGGTACGTAAAATCAAGCTAAACAATACTCTGCTATTTTGAGCGCTCATTTTGGCTCTCTGGCTGTTCCTTTTCTTCGGCTGACTTAAGCATCAAAGGGTCCCCCATCAGACAACTTTCGATAAGAAAATTTTCTTTTGCAGGTTCCCTACCGTTTATTGCTTAAGCGCACAACTCGGCTCCCGACCGACCACCTCATCAGAGATAGGGTACAACACTTTCTTTTTTCCCTTTTTGTTCAGTTTTAGAGACTAGATGGGGGCTGAGTTAAAAGGACTTTCTTTCCGAAATAAATAATAGCCTTAAGGTTTTACAGAGATTAAGTGAAATTGCGCAAGAGAACCGAAGCTAAAAAAAATAGCTTTCTTCCCTACATATCTTATTGCCTTTAGGTTTTTAACCATCTCTTTCAATGCTCATCAAATTTTCATAATTATCAGTAGTCTACTAATACGATTGAAGGTAACAAAATGCAACCAAAGCTTAATCATTATCTTCTATTGACATACTAATATTTAACAATTTTATGAAATATTGTCATTCGACAAACTCATTTGCTGTGATTAAAATCTTATTTTGCAGCATGATAATCTTGTTTGAGTTCCACATTCAAATACTGGCCGTTCTTGGTATATTTTCTTCAAGGACTTTTGGACAAAATCCTTTAAATTTATTTATTCATATGGTATATTTGCATTAACGTTTTAGTAAGAAACTCTTTTGTCAAGTTTGACGTTATGAATTTTTGTATTTATATAGGCCTGGGATAAAATATTATTCTTGAATCAACCTCAGTATACCTCTAAAATTTTTCACTAAACACATATATATTGCAAACATATATCTATTACTGGTTGTAAAGTATTTACTAACCACCATCAGAAAATGTATCATGGTGCGGTTTAGTAGACTATAATATCTTATATTTACTAGGCTTGATATAACTAGAAAGTCGATTCCATGATGCCAGCTAAGTAAATAATTTTTTTAAGATGATCTTTGTGCAAGGTTCATGTGATTAAAGGATTTATGTTCTTTTGGATATGTTATAGATTTTCTAATGCTATTTTTATGAGGATTTAGTGGGTTGCTGTATTGAACAATCAATTATAACACTTTATTATATCTTGTGATTAATAAAGTAGTAGTGCATGTTTGGTTTGGAGAGAAAGTGGGGGGAGGGGGGGATTGATGGAAGGGGATGTAGCTATCATTTAACAACCCCTAGTATATTAAATTTGTTACCAAGGTGGCAAAAAGAGTGATCTTAATATGTTCTATAAATTGAAAGAATTTGAGAGGAGATAGGAAAGAAGGTGAGAAAAGTTGTTTGGTTAGCAGATAAGAGGTAGAATATCCAATCTATTTAGATAATTACGGAGAGAGAAGAGAGATTTCTCTCTTAAACTATTTTCACCTCATTGAAAATGAATACATTTATTTTCTTTTTCTTTTTCTTTTCTCAATCTTCATGAATCTTCAAATTTTCTCTTTTCTCTTGTTTGTTTTTCTTTTTATCTCTCCTCTATCTTACATCAAACTAGGAAAGTATTTTTATGCTCCACTTTTGACATCCTCTTCGAGAAAATAGTTATCTTCCGCATGACAATTGATCATATGTGTAAGCTTGTTCTGTATACAATGTATGGTTTAGCATTTCACTCTTCCTATTTCTTACAAACTCATTAATCATAGTTTGAGTCCTGTCATCACTAAACATAGGCATCAGACCGGGCTACCCATTACAAGGCCCAACCCGACATGGGCACGGCCTATTTGCTACAGTAATAAATCGTACCAAGGATGACATATATGAGGGGATCGGACTGAGTTAGAGGTTTTGCAGCCACAGCTCCCGAGCCTGGGTTGGCACGGCCTGCAGGCCTAGCACGGTCCAGCCCGCATGCCAGCCCGATCCCCTTAAGATGGGCTGTGCCTTGGCATGGCCCATTTATATCCATTATGGGTCATGCCTGACACAGTCCATAATGATTTCTTTTTTAATTAAAAAAATTATAAATTTAAAAAAAAGATTAAAGAGTAAATATAAAAAAAAAAGAGGGGCGGTTAGATTTTTTTGTAAAAATAAAAATCTATTTTGTAATGATGGGGGGTTTGGAATAGATCCCTATCAATTTATTAATAAAAATCAAAATGATACATGAGAGGGAGGAGGGCTAGGCCTGACCTACAGAATACAATGAGAGAAAGAGAGAAGAAATAGAGATAACTTGTCTCAATAATTAAAAAATAAAAAGATACAATTATAAAAAATTAAAAATTAAAAATAAATGATAAAAATCTTACTAATCGTCGGTAGTATTTGTGTAATCATCTTCGGATGTTGTATCATATTTATCTTTATCTTGAAGTCTCCTCTCGACATCCAATCAATCTTTGAAGTAGAAGAGCATCTCAATTATGTCGTCTGTCATCCTATCTTTTTTTCATTAAAAATACATCGATTTGCATTAAAAGTAAATTTTAATGCTGCTATAAACATCGGCATAGCTAAAATATCATGTGCAATGGCAGACATAACATGATATTGATTTTTGACACTCTTCTATCAGGCTAACATATCAAGATTCTCTATTTAAATTTTATCATATGCAAATTAAAGATCATTTCATAAATAAAATTCAAGTTCACTACTTAAATATGAAAATGTAGATGGACTTGAAGCATGTGTATATTTTCTATGTGTAATGAATGAGAAAATAGATGGTGAATGAGAACTATTGATGGAGCTTTATGAAGATGATGTGGACAATCTAGATCCATGAATCTTTTCATCATATAAAATATAAATATCATAAAAAAGTTGATTTACCTTAGCTTTAGCAGGTTTGGAATCTTGAAGCATGTTTTCTTTATATGTATCAAGTAAAATCAGCACGCCACTTAATGTAATATGTAGATCAAATATAATAGCTAAGTTATGTACAGGACATACATTGTCTTAATACTCATTCTATTTCTTCAATAAGAGATGTTAAAACATCATCGTCATATCTACATTGTGTAAATTTTTGTCTAATGATATATGCTTATTGTAAATATAAACAAAAGATTGGATAATAAACACCAGAAAGAACATTAGTGGCATTATAAAAACTAACAAAAAAATCTTCTAAAATCTGCCTTTATTCCAATTATTTTTAGTTAATATAAAACCTAATCCACGCTCATTAATATATGCACTTAAAAAAATTAAAAAAATAAGCCCGTTAGGCCCGTGGGCCTAACAGACCGACGGGCCGTACTTAGTATGGGCCACCACCTCGGGGCCCAGGACTGTGCCGAGCTAGAGATTTTGTTTAAACAGGCCATGCCCGGCACGGCCCATTAAATCTTCAGCCCAATGGGCTTGAGCCATGCCGTGCTAGGCACGGCCCATTAAATCTCCGATCGGATGGGCCTGAGCCTTGCACGGCCTATTGTCCATCTCTCACCATCGAATAGCTTTAAGGGCGTAAAGAAAATCATATTATATATATATATAATAATAATAATAATAATACTCTGCGGAAGAGTATCAACGTGTTGCCAACTCAGCTCCTCACATAAGTTTGGTTGTGCCACATGTACCATAAAAATGATGCATCGCATAGAGGATTTCAAAGAAGAAGCGAGCCACGTGTAAGGAAGCGTGGTCAAAGGTGTAGGTTACGGGGTCAAAGAGAAGCCGCGGAGGGGAGGAGAGGGGTGTTGGTGGCATCGGAGTCGAGGGAGAGGAGAGGGGAGGAGAGGAGTTTGGTGGTCATGCGGAGCTGGGTGCGACATAGATGGCAGGTGTGGCGCTGACGATGGTGGGGCGGGATCGGGTTGGTGGCACTAGAGCTAGGAGAGGGGAGGGGCAGTCGTCAGTGCTCGCACAGAGCTATGGGGGCTCGGATTTACCGGGGCCGAGGGAGACAACAAGAGGGGACGGCGATGGGGCGAGACCACAAAAGGGAGGGGAAGGGGGTTGGTGGCATCAGAGCCGAGGAATGCGGCAGGTAGGGGGTGGGGGGGAGATAGCGGGAGAAAGGGAAGGGAAGGGAAGGGGAAAAAAGAAAAAAAAGAAAGAAAAAAATATTCGAGGAGGGAGAGAAAAAAATATTATTATTTTATTACTGATAATAATTTAAAATATTATTTTCTTAGGATATTAATTTTTAAAAAAATATTTGAGGAGGAGAAAAAGAAAAAAATATTATTATTTTATTATTACTAATAATTTGAAGCAGAAGAAAAATATTAATTTTAAAATAATAATAAAAATATTATTTTTTTAAAATATTATTTTAAAAATACTAATAATAATAACATATTATTTTTTAAAAATTTATTTCAAAAAATTAATAATAAAAATTATTTTAAAATAATATTATTTTTTAAAAAATATTAAATATATTATTTTAAAATATTAATTTATTATCAATAATAATTTAAATAATAATAAAAATACAGTAATATCAAAAAAATTATTTTTATACATCTGGCATGGATGGCGGTGGGGAAGGATCGCAGTGGGGGCGGCGCGGATGGCCGTGATCTAAGTCTCACATTGTGGGGGCGGGAACAACAGGAGGAAGGAAAAAGAAGAAAAAAATAAAAAAATATTTGAAAAGAAGAAAAAAAAAAAATATTATTATTTTATTATTAATAATAATTTAAAATAAAAAATATTAATTTAAAATAATAATAAAAATATTATTTTTTAAAATATTATTTAGAAAAATAATATTTTTATTATTAATTTAAAAATACTATTTATATAGTAATATATTATTTTTAAAAAATTAATTTCAAAATTAATAATTAAATATTTTTTAACAAATATTATTTTTAAATAATAATAAATATATTATTTTTAAAATATTAATTTATTATTAATAATAATTTGAATAATATAAGAATATAGTAATATTTAAAAAATAAGATAATAATATTTAAAAAATTATTTTTGTACATCCAATCAGTATGCAATCTATTTCGACTAATTAAATTTTTCAATATTTTGGCCGAGTTCTGGATACGAGATATCTTTCCAACCTGGTGGTACCAAGACCTACTTGAACGTGTCGAGTGTGCTAAAACATGGACCCAAATGCGTGCTGCATCTTGGTTAGGGGGCACCCGGAACAAACACCGTAGAATTCCTGCATCCGCGCGAGCCCGTCCGTTCCCCAAGCAAATCATCCCACCCCCCGCACTCCCTCAGCCGTCCGATCTCAATCACGCCGTCTCTTCCTCCGGTGCATGCTCGGCCGTACAATTACAGCAGATCAGCAGAGAAGGGGGAGCCGGAGAGAGAGAGAGAGTAAATTGCCGCCTGTCGGTGAATGGTAGAGTAAGTTGGAGACTTGAAGAATTCGGGCGTTGGGTGCGCGCCCCTCGAGCAGCGAGATGGCGGAGCTGCGGCACTCGGCGTCCATGGGCGCCCGCGCGGTCTCCTCCCCCGCCCACCGCGACGACCCCACCCACCCCTTCGCTGCCACCCTCGACGCCGGCGATGGCGGCGCCGCTCCCGCCCGCTCCTCCTCCCGCGGTCGCGATCGGGACAAAGACCCCCACCACCACAGAGCCTTCGCCTCCGCCCTCCTCCACCTTACCCCTCCCCTCCGATCCCTTCTCTCCCTCGAAGACCCCAGGCTCGCCTACCGGATCCTCGCGGTCATCGCCTTCCTTCTCTTAGCCGGGATCCTCTCCCTCTCTTCCCTCTGGAGCCGCCTGGTGAGCCCCTCTCTCTCTCTCTCGAGTTGATTTGTCTCGTGAATCTGGAATTTTTAGGTAACTCATGGCAGAAACATGATGAGAAGTGGGGATAGAAAAAATTGGAGTTTTTGAACCCATATTCGATACAAAATTGTACATTGGTTCGATTGGATAGTTAATGGAGTTCCTTGGTGCTCTGACATTATGCGTTGGGAGATTTTAGCAAGCCATTTTTGCACTTCTTTGCTCGATCTGGATTTCTTGTTTCTCTAGTTATTTCGGAAATTATTGGCGCGGCCACCGGGCGTTCATTTTGAGTGTTAGAATTCACTTCAATTACTTGTTAATTTTTTCTCACTTTGTTGTAGAATGCTCCTTATTTGTGCCACAAGGATGGGATTGTTCTTCGCTGCCCCCGAGTAAGTTTTAATGAGCTATACTTAGAGATGTTTCACCTCATGTGATTGGGTCATACAACCACAATTTGTCCTTCTTTCACCAGGTATTTGTCTTTGTCTAATTGCTAAAATTTTATTTTGTAATAGGTGAAAGAGCCTCCATCGCTCTGGGAGAATCCCTATTCTTCTACTACTTCATGGAAGCCTTGTGCTGAGCGCCGTGAGAATGGGATTTCAGGCAAGTCCAGATTTTGGTCATACTAACCAACAACACACCCCGCACCCCCCTGTCCCCCCTTTCAGCCACTTTCCTCTTCATTCTGCAAATTTTGGACTTTAGCTTTGCAATGTAGATCTCATCACATAGATTACATTAAGATTTGAAAACTTAGTCTATATTGATTTTGACCACTCCGACTGAGTTTCATTTTTGGCAGTCCTATCACTTTCAATTGATTTGGCTCTAGTTTCAGTACTTTCAGTCAAAACTGTATTAAATATCAACCAGAATTATGAAAGAAAAGGAAAAATGAGAAATCAAGATCAGAAATTTCAAGTCAAAAATATTGTTACATTTTTACTTTCTGTTCTAGAAAATGAGAATGTAGGTGTAATGAGTTTTGAAGTTTAGGCTATCCATTATTATGCCAAATAATACACTTTCTTTTTTAGTTTCTTTAAACTCAATGCTGCAATACTTCCAAATCTTCTATGACATTGCAAAATCTAACTTTGATATAGAGAAAAACACTTTCAAACGTTTAAAAACTAACTGACCTCCCAAAGAAGAGGTATCTCATATGTCCAATGAATTTGTCTTTATAAGTTAGTCTTGGTTGAAACTTCAAAAGCGACCATGTTCTCGGATCGGTTAAGGCCAAAACAAAGCTTTCCAGTTTTGGAGTTCTTGGTGAAACTTCAATGAGTTACATACATCCCTTGGGTGTGAAACTGCTGGAGGCACCTGCCTTTATACATTCTAATGCAGGGGCAATCTTATATATATTAGGAACTAATAGCACTAGCAACATTATAACTCTGAAGGATTAAGGGCCAAGAAAAGTTAAGATCTAAATATTCTGTCCTGGGCAGATATAAACTTGAATCTAACATAATATGCACCGATCATTTGTTGGATGTAACCACTCAAGTTAAAGCTGATTCTGAAATAATATTTTAAGTAATTAGCTGTGAATTTTAATTATTTTTAATGGTTTTTGGGTACATCTACCTAGGATCTGCCTAAGCTATGTTGCCTCCTGGTTGCCTTTGTACTTCAATCACCTTTCCAAACGGTGTATATATCATGTTAATTTGCAAATGCATATGCATGCATGTTGCTGTTATATCACGTTATAACCTCATGTATATATGGTAAACACCCACACAAAAACACCCCATTGTGCCTTCTAACTTGATAACTGGTGGTCAGCAAGTAGTCGTGGTTTTTCCTTCATTTTTCGGTGTGTGTATTATTTTTCAGCGTGTGTATTATTTTTCAGCTGGTCTTTGGAAGTCGCTAATGAAACCAAATTTACTGCCTCACAAGTATCTATGAGTGAAAGAAAGTGATTTGGAATCTTTTGTCTTTTTGTCAAAAAATCAATGTGGTACTTTCTGTCTCATCATATTATAGACTGTAAGTTTGCAATACATGTCCAGTATTTGCATTTGGTTTTCTGTCTGTGTACGGTATCTTGGCATTTAGTGATATATTGTCCTTCGCAGATCTTCCTCCTGAGAATGAAACCTCTGGCTATATATTCATTCATGCAGAGGGTGGCTTGAACCAGCAACGTATAGCTGTATGTATGCATTATGTTGACTTGCATATTTTGTTGACATATCTGTTTTCTCTAAGTTGATAATCTACAGTCGCTGGTAATGTGTTCAATGCCCTCAAGTTTTTTGCGGACTAAAATAGCTTGCTTTGGTTGAGGAAGGTTAATAAAACCCATTGATCAAGCATGCAAGTTTTGTATAGAACACTGCAGTATATGACCAAATCACATTCATTTGCTTTCCTAATACTTTATATCCTGCTGTTTAATGAATTCATGCTTACATCAGTATTTCACTTAGAGTATCCCACCATGTGGTCAGTGCAGGCAGCTTAGAATAGTACAGTGTTTCAGTTTTGACATCTAGCAGTTACAGTAAGGTCCTGATTGTAACACAAGTTTAGTAATTTTCATAAAGATGAAGAATGAGAGGGCATTTGTCACTGATGAGTAATAGCTAAATTATAGCCCACTATGAGTTTAATAGGCTTATATATGGTCAGCTAACATGTTTAAGACTAAAATGATGAAGAATCACTTAATCACCATTGTCTTGAAAACATGAAAACAGACCATTTTAACATAATAATTGGAATGATGGCTCGAGTTGTTGTTTTCAGCTTGAAATTTTGACTTGCCATTGGATTCATGTCTTCTTTATAGCTATCCCAATTTTATACACTTGTTATCTCTAATGCATGCATTTGGATTGTTCTTTCATCTTTTGAACTGAGAGTGTGTGACAATTTCCTGGATCATTTGATCATGGAAACAACTAACATCAGGTGTTCAAACTATGTGAGACTTTTATCAAATTAGATAAAGAATATTGCTTCATTAATTAATGCTTTAGATGCCATGCCAGAAAGCTTTGAATATTAATGTTAGAGGTGCATCATCATTTGATGGCACACTTAGTAGGCTGTGTCATTTTATTCTTTTCTGATGGGTTCAGCTGAACATTAGTTTGAGTTGCATTTCATTTGCTTCATTCCGTTGTGCACCTGATTCTGATTTGGTTACAGTATTCTAATTAAACCAATGTCATCCAAACCCTTGTTCTTTGCTTTTATGTTAAACTTGATTTGTGTGAAACTGTCAAGTCTTCATCTAATACCTGCTTTCTGTGCAGATATGCAATGCTGTTGCTGTTGCCAAAATAATGAATGCAACTCTTATTTTGCCAGTCTTGAAGCAAGATCAAATCTGGAAAGATCAGACGTGAGATTTTTTGATATATTTTTATCTCTGTCACTTCTGTGATAATGCACTTGCAATTTGTGTTGTTTATGGACTCTGTTATCTGGTACTAATGCATTTGCTTAATTTAGTTAGGGGAAAAAATACATCATCATTTGATCGTCAAGGTATTTTTAAGCTATTCTTAAAGGTTTTTTCCTATCACTGATGCTACTAAAATGAGTTAGACATTGGAAGGGTGAACAGAAAAATGATGACTTTTAATAGAACAGAAAGGAGAAGAATGTTGACTGTTGAGGGTTAATGCAAATCTGATGGTTGTCGCAATGCATGATCTCATGACCACAATTCTATGGTCAGAATTCTTACAAATGGCAAACTTCTGCTATCTTCAATATCTGGATGCCATAATCCCCTAAAATCTCCCACCAAGGAGTAGTCTGAATGCGAACATATGTCATCATAACCTGTGTATTTAACACAATTTCACGTTCCACACACCAATGATATGGAAGCCCTGATGCAATGTGGCTATGTATATGCTTGGGGCCCAATCCATCTCAGTTGAGTTGGTGAGTGATTGTTTCTGGGTCTTCAGGATTAAAGAAATTGACCAGTGACTGAGAATCTTCATTTACCATCATAAGATTTATTAAGAAGCTTTGCAAGGGTGGTTCTAGGAAATTTAGTACATCCTGTTTTTCCTTCTTTTTTCTTAGTGAGGTATATGTTTTCTTTAATATATCCCCATGTTGTTGTGTTTATGTAGCTTGCTTTGGCCTACAATATTGACCCTCACAGGTCAATGCGATTCCTATATCAAATTTTGCTTTTCTTCCTTTGTTGCCGAAACCAGCTTAAAAGTCCAAGGACATACTGCTCTGAATTTGTGAGTGCATACACTTTTAGCCAATAAGTTAGGTTTTTTTCCCCTTCCAGTCAACAACACATTTAGGTTTCATGTCAAGCTGCTCTCTTGCACAAATTTAAGCACTTCAAATGATTGAAGGTTGACTTTAGGTTGATCCTACAAATTTGCACACTAACACTTGAGAAAATAGGTCACCTTACTACTAAAATGATGGCTAGCATGATCTGCACACCAGACTATGGGGCTTTCTAATGTGTTGGATTTATGGAAATGTGTGCTGCATGGCCCCCCTTGACATTTTATATTATTAAATCATGATGCCATTACCATTACATGTCAACTTTTAACAATTCTATGTAAAGGTTGCAATGTTCAAAATAGCATTTTTAGCAATATCAAGCCTATAAAATTATGGAGCAATTAGTCCAACTGTTATTCATTATATTAGTACATCTGAGCATATTTTTTCACACATATATAAGACATAATCATGGCCTACTGTCATAGTTCCTGATGTTTCTGTATGAGGTTCTTCCAGACACCTAGATGTTTGATGCCTACGTCACTTGTCCATGTAACTATTTTCAGTCAGTAGCACTCATATCTTGTCTAGCAAAATGCAAGCTCCTCGAGGAATTTTTGAGTTGAGACCTAGATTGATGATCTTCTTCAGTTGGAAGCCATTTCGAGACTAGTTAGCATCAAAGATGACTTGCTAAACATGAAATCGTCCAGTCATTTGAGCAGGTTTTACAAGTCTCTAATAAAGGTGATAATTATTGCAGATGCTCTTCTAATCCATTATCACTTTGCATGGTATATTTTTAAAACTCGGACGACATCCTCCCATGATGTATTCCATCTAGTTCCTAGCACCAGTTGCTCACCAAGGTTACATGCCCTGCAATAAGAAGCACCCATTACTTAACAGTAAATTAACAAGACAAACATAATTAGGTTATAGTTACCCCTTCTATCAGGTTCAGTAATCCTAGGTTCTGATTGTGTGCTGAATCTGGATGGTTCTTTTGTAATTGATTACATTTGCTTTGTCTGTACACATTGTTGTCATTTTCATTTATGTTGTCAGTCATCCATAAATGGGTTTCTGATACTTATTTCTAATACTTAGATTTTTTAATGTAACTGGGCAGGAAGTTTGAAGACATATTTGATGTCGATCATTTTATTGAATACTTGAAGGATGATGTGCGTATTGTACGAGACATTCCTGACTGGTTTACAGAAAAAGCGGAGCTTTTCACCAGTATAAGGTCTTATGTCTTGTTATCTTTTATGTGTTAAGTTTCTTTACAGAAGGTTTTTTACTCTCTGACTGAAAAGTTATTTATTAATACCCCAAAATCATATATATTGAATGAAACCCTATTTTCTGTTATATCACTTTTGCAAGTGAACACAACATCTGATGTCTCAGAACTCAAATTTTATACACTACTCAATTTTAAGAGAAAAGTAATATTGGCGATCAATCTCGTAATACATAATAATAAATAAATGAACTCTATAAATTATAATATTTAACTCTGTATGTTATAGCATATAGTAGTGGTGGTAGTTCTTTCTCAATGGGCCAGATCTAAGAAGGGTGAGGGCATGACAATTCCCCTAACATCCTTCTCTTTTTACCTCCTCTACTGTGCTTGATAAAGTATACTCAGACTCAAGATCTGCATCAAGCAGACCATCCTTACTTGATAGCAGATAAAAAAAAGCAGAATAACCAAAACTCTCAATAATCACTCCTGCACAAAATAGCTCCATTTTTGCTTGTAAATGTTGAAGGATGCAATAAGTTTGTACTGCTTGGGTTACATTTGATTTCTAACCTTGCGAAATTTAGTTCAAATTGAGATTGTTGCTAACAGAGAGATTCTCTAAAGGTCACTTGAAAGTCAATCTTTTGGCTCTTGATTTCTCAAGATGATGCATTTTCCCTTCTTATAGAGTGATTTTAGATTACATTAGCGACATATGGTGGGTGAATTCTGTATAGCAGTGGCAGATATTTTAGTTAGGTTTTTATGATGTTGAACCTGTAAGGTCTTCATGGCAGGCGAACAGTGAAAAACATCCCAAAGTATGCACCTGCACAGTTCTATATCGACAATGTGCTTCCAAGGATCAAAGAGAAGAAGATAATGGCTCTAAAGCCTTTTGTTGATAGGTTGGGGTAAGTCATCTATGCTGACAGAGATCTGACATTCCATGTTTGACGCCATTTTTATTACCTTACTAGCTTGCATTTCTTACAACTAGACCCTTCAGGATCCAAAAAATGTTGAATGATATGCAATTTCCTTTTAAGTGCATTGATGTCTGCTAGCGTGCTGCTTTGGACAGTGGCATTCTTCTGATCACATTCTTGTCCAATTACATGAGATTGATCTGTCTACAACTTTACAGGTATGATAATGTTCCACCTCAGATAAACAGGCTCAGGTGCAGGGTCAACTATCATGCCTTAAAATTTTTACCTGAGATTGAAGGAATGGCTGATAAATTGGCAGCAAGGATGAGGAATCGTACTGGCAGCTTAAATCCATACATGTAAACCATAACTTAGCTTGTCTATCATATGCCTCAACTTGTTTGATCTACAGGCTGTTATCATTCATATAAATATGTTGCTCTGTTCCTTAAAGGGCACTTCATCTGAGATTTGAGAAGGGAATGGTGGGCCTTTCCTTCTGTGATTTTGTTGGAACAAGAGAGGAGAAAGCTATGATGGCAACATATAGACAGAAGGAGTGGCCGAGGCGGTATAAGGTGATTGAGAATTTTAAAGTTTTAATAGGAATGCATGATGTCCTCGCAGCTTAACTGAATAGAATTAAAAAAAGTCTGATAACTGGCTTGTTATTGTAATCCTATGCAGAATGGGTCTCATCTTTGGCAGCTAGCACTGCAGAAGCGGAAGGAAGGACGCTGCCCTCTTGAGCCTGGAGAGGTGGCTGTTATCCTTCGGGCGATGGGCTATCCTAAAGAGACACAGATATATGTTGCCTCTGGACAAGTTTATGGTGGAAAGAACAGGATGGCTCCTCTGAGAAATATGTTCCCCAATCTGGTGAGGCCTTTCCTCGCAAATATGATACTTGGTTGACTCAAGTAGAACAAAAACTTGTAGGACTGTATTTCTGGCTATTTTCAACAAGAAGGTTCCTGCTTTTCTGCATAACTATCTTGCTTGTTCCATCAATCATCTTTTACAGCTTCCCCCTTTTTATATTGGCAGGTTACCAAGGAGGAATTAGCAAGCAAAGAGGAATTGGACCATTTCAGGAAGCATGTAACGAGCTTAGCTGCCCTGGATTTCTTAGTCTGCCTGAAATCAGATGTCTTTGTTATGACCCATGGTGGTAATTTTGCCAAGCTGATAATTGGCGCTCGTCGATACATGGGTCACCGGCTCAAATCCATAAAGCCAGACAAGGGGCTGATGTCCAAATCATTTGGGGACCCCTTCATGGGCTGGGCAGCCTTCGTGGAGGACGTAGTGATCACTCACCAGACACGGACTGGTCTTCCAGAGGAAACCTTCCCAAACTATGATATATGGGAGAACCCTCTGACTCCATGTATGTGTAAGGCATGAGCCAACATTGCTGCTGATGCTGGTTCTGTTGTTACATCCTAGTTGTGATTACCTGTAGGTGTTCTTGCTTTAGTTTCTTGTTTCTGTTCTCTTCTTATTGGCCTTTGCCGTGAGTTCCTTTTTTCATATTCTCTTACAAGTTTAGTTTGCAGGGAAGAGTGTTTGGACTATGTCCTCTTGTCAAACGGCTGATGCCTCATTTTTTTTGCGTTTTTGATAATCAGCACTTTGGCAATGATCGGTTACTTTACGTTGTAATTTAGCTTACTGTCAGGAGTTATATAATGAATTTCCTCTGAGCTGGATGTTTGCTTGCCCTCCATTTTGCAAGGGTGTTGGATTTATGCAATCAGAGAATTGAGGTGATTTATACAATTTATTATCTTTACACTTACACAA
Organism: Elaeis guineensis; assembly: GCF_000442705.2. Lineage (NCBI taxonomy): Eukaryota > Viridiplantae > Streptophyta > Magnoliopsida > Arecales > Arecaceae > Elaeis > Elaeis guineensis. The sequence goes on from NC_026002.2 coordinate 19,393,441, forward strand.
TACGAAAGCTGTTGTTTCCTTAATTGCATGTTTTCCAACTCATTTTTTTTTTAATGAATCACACCCTTCAACACTAGTAGATATCCAATCATGGCTGTTGCGCCAATCTTAAACGGTCATGATTGGCAGACATGTCCTCTCCAATCCAAGTCAGAACTCATCCCATATAGCCGTGCTCATCTCATCCCATTTTTTGTATTGTTTGTTATTTGACTTGCACATCATGATATCGTTCATCCTTGCTCTCTAAACTTTTTACTTTGTTAAGATCACCCATATTTTCAGGAAGGGTAATCAAGAAGAAGACTATCTAGCTAAAAATGGGGCTTGGATCACTTCACCTGCAGTTTGGTTTGCGGATTTTCCTAACAACTTGTGATCTAAACCATTGTGACATGCTAACGGGCTATTGAAGTTTTTACTATCAATCATCTATTTTTAATTAACGAAAAACATTTCCCTATCAGTATTTTACTCAGAGCTTTTATACATAGAGCTGGCTATGCTTGATAGTCTTTCCCTTTACATTGCACTATCGTCCACTGGATTCTTGTCGTGCACTGCCGACCGCGTATGGTCATATCAATACAAAAGCTCATGCCGAAGAACAATAGTGTGGTTGAGACATGAACAGCTGATACCTGACCAACAGCACAATAAATAGCAAAGACCGGTGTTATGCCTGCATCCGCCCACTTACGGACTGATACGACCGCAATAATAACAGCATCCAGGAACTAGATTATATATATTAAGAAATGAAAAAAAAAAATTTCTGGTTAGGTGTTTTTGAGGGAATACCATTTGATGGTCCTTGGTGACGCCGTCTCTTTGGACCTCTTTTGGTTTTTTATTGCCTACATCACTAACTACTCTTTCTCGGATGAAATCGAACCTTTTGTCCTCAACCTTGTTTTCTTTATTGGCAGAGATCCTCTGTCATTTCTTGTGCCGGTTCTCCTTCACTTCCTCTCCTCTGTCCATCGCCAACTATCCCGACACCATATTGCAGACAAATCCATCGTGATTTCAGATTATACCTTTCACACGAAAGAATAATTGATTTTCTTTCGTTATCATTGGACCATATCTTATACAAATTTTAAAGCATTTCATTGTTTTTCTTTCTTTGCATGCACAGATTTTGATGTGGCCATCTCGCGATC
>NC_026002.2:19394706-19469436 GCF_000442705.2 Elaeis guineensis
TGACTATTGACGTCCCAAAAGATGGGAATCATCTTTTAGCGCGAAAGATGCAAACCGAACCCCTGCTCGACGCTGTCCCGTCCCGTCCCGAATAAGAGCCCGGGCATTCGGAGAAGATGGGGCCAACTAGAACCAACCGCATTCCCTCCTCCCTCCATATGGTAGTTGCACGAATCGCGGAGCAGCAGAAGATCCAAGGGCCGAAACTACTGGTCTTTACCCGAACTGGACTCAACTCATGACGGACAATTAATTCCCTTTCCTCCGTCCGTCCTCCTATGGTTTTCCGCGTTTCTACCAAATCTCTCACCCCTTCCTCTTCTTTTTCTCACTCCTCTACTCGAACCCCCGGGTTTCGGCTGGATCCCAGACTCTGACAGGCGGACACAGAGAGGAGGGGATGAAGCCTCCGCAGCAGCAGAGGGGCAACGTCGAGGGCGTTCTCCTGAGTCGGAAGCTCTTCTCCTCTCTCCTCATCGCCCTCATCGTCTCCCTCGGCCTCGTCTGCCTCTACTATGGCACCTCCTTCGCCCCCGGCCTCCGCCGCCGCGACCGCCACCCAGCCGACGGCTCCGACCCCGTCTTCCGGAGCTTCATCGCCGCCACCTCTGACGAGGACGAGGACCTTCCGTCGCTCTCCAGAGATGCCCCCGGCCTCGTCATCAAGTCCTTTCCCGTACTCTCCTCCTCCCTGCTCATCTCAAAGATCTCATCTTTTCCATGATTCCTTCTCTTTCTGCGATCAAAATCGAAATTTTGATGCCATTTTTTCCCGTGGGGGTTTGGATCGAAAAACAAAAATTAGGTCTGCGGCATGAGATTCTCCGAGCTGATACCTTGCCTGGATCGGAATCTCATCAACCAGCTCAAGCTGAAGGTTAATTTGAGTCTAATGGAACACTACGAGCGCCACTGCCCTCCCCCGTCTCGCCGCTACAACTGCCTCATCCCTCCTCCCGTCGGCTACAGGGTGAGTGCTCCATTTCTTGATTCTTCCTCTTCCCTTCGTTTCTTTTCGTTCTTGTTTGCTCACCCTCTCTGTTTCCCAAAACCTGATCTTTATGTGCCAAGAAGGCTGTGATAAGATGGCCGGCCAGCCGGGATGCGGTGTGGAAGGTGAACGTCCCCCACACTCACCTTGCCGGTGAGAAGTCCGACCAGAGGTGGATGGTGGTCAATGGGGACAAGATCAACTTCCCTGGCGGCGGGACACATTTCCACTTCGGGGCTGCCAGGTACATCGTCCACATTGCACAGGTATCAGACGACCTCGCGCGGTCTTAAAGTTTCCTCCTTTTTGCTCTGTTCTTTGTGTTGGCCGTAAGAATCATGAAACCCATGATTAAACTCTTTTGATTGAAACCGTAGATGCTCAAGTTCCCAAATGATAACCTCAGCAATGGCGGGAACATTCGGACTGTCCTTGATGTCGGTTGTGGGGTTGCGAGCTTCGGTGCATACCTTCTTTCTCATAACATCATTGCAATGTCTCTCGCACCCAACGACGTCCACGAGAACCAGATTCAGTTTGCGCTTGAGAGGGGGATACCTTCGATGCTGGGTGTGCTGGGTACCAAACGGCTGCCATACCCGAGTCGGTCATTTGAACTAGCACACTGCTCTAGGTGCAGGATCGATTGGCTTCAGAGAGATGGGATCCTGTTGCTGGAACTGGATAGGTTGTTGAGGCCTGGGGGTTACTTTGTGTACTCTTCACCAGAGGCTTATGCTACAGATGAGAAGAATAGAAGGATATGGAGAGCAATGGGTGATCTTGTTCAGAGGATGTGCTGGAGAATAGCTTCAAAGAAAAATCAGACCGTGATATGGGTTAAGCCTTTGACTAATGGGTGCTACTCAAGGAGAGATCCTGGGACCATACCTCCTTTGTGTAGCTCCGATGATGACCCTGATGCAGCTTGGAATGTGCCCATGGAGGCATGCATCACTCCATACTCTAAGAGTAAGTAGAGTAGTTATGTGGATATAACTTGATAGTGTGCCTAAAATATCTTTGAATCTTACAACATTATTTATATCATGAAAATATTTTGTCAGTAACTGACAGATAGCATACCCTCATGAGTTTCTGGTTGTGACAGATAGCATACACTCATGAGCTTCTAGTTGTGCTACTGACTTTAACCCAAGAGTTCGTGCTGATGATCGACAGATTCAAAAACCTTAATCAAATATATCTGCATTTGAGTAGAGTTTGTCAGTGATAAGGAATGTCTTGTCACATATAAGAATCAAGTGTTTGATCTACAAATAACTCTCTCTGGAAAGCATGTATTATTAGTGATAACGAAGTAGCACGACTGGAGTAGTGCAGTTTTATGTCAGAAATTATTGCTCTTGGTAGGGGATTAATTTCATGTTGAAATCAGAAAATGAGATATTTCAAACTTCATTGCAAGGTTCGTTGTACCGGTACCGGACGGCATGCCGGTGCCGGTGCCGGTGCCGGACCGGTACGGTACCGGTACCATACCGTACCGATACACGGTACATCTAGACGTACCGGTCTGGTACCGGTACATAATATTTTTTTCAATTTTCATTTTTTTTGAATTTTTGAAGTTAATAATTGATAAATACAATCTCAATATGGCATTATATTGCATATTATTGACATATTTGGGTTCAATTTGGAGTTAGGTTGCGGTACAAAGACTCTTGATCCAAAATTTTAAACATATATTTATTTACATTATATTTCAACTATGTCATCTTAAAACTAAAGAAAAAATATATAAAATACGTATTAAAATGTATCTAAATATTTAAGTACAAAGCGCAATAACTGATATACGAATCTTAAGATGTACTCTGCATTTAATTTCTTGTCGAGTGTCTGTGACGCTCGTAGATGTCTGGATCATCAACATAGTCTGAAGGGATATCAGTCCAACCTTCTAGTCAAACTGCATCGTACTCTCGAATATTCATCATCCCATAAGGCATCCTCTCTGGATTGTAAGACATCTCAGACATCTCGCTAAAATTCTGACTCTGAGAAGTATCCTCGAGATGATGGTACGGTTGTGGAGGAGCCCATCCAAATATGCCAGTAGCAAAATCTGATCCGTAAGATGCTCCAGGCTGCATAGGGTAGTAACCACTAGAAGATGATACCTCGGATGCACCATATGCATATGGATCATAAGGTGGCTGTGGATAATAGGATCCATAATGCGAGGATGATCCAGATACATCCATGGATCCTACTCCACATGCAAGATCGTCCGCAGTATATATATATAATTAAAATATATGTAAGTATAACAAAATACGATAGTTTAATGATAATTAAAATAATTATATATAATTTTAAAATAATTTTAATAATTATTTTAAAACTTATAAATTCAAAATAAATATGTTATATGCTTCAAATAATATTTTTAAATTAACTAAAATATAACACTATTTTTATATATTTTTTATTTTATAATTAAATTTTTTAATTTAAATAATTAAAAAAATAATTTTTTAATTTCAAATATTTGAAAAAAAAATTGAAATTAGATTTAAGTAGCTTGAATCATTCTAAACATGATTCCCAAACTCTAATTTTTTTCCTAAAATTTATTTTTTTTAATTTTTAAATAAATAAATATTTAAAAATATTTAAAAAATATATAATTAACGAAAATTAACAATTTTGGTGTCATCGTGTAGATTTTTCAAAGATCTATCACATATAATTAAATCATACCAAAATCATAAGATTCTGGCATGATTTTCTCCTATTTTTATTTTACCTCATTTTTATCCTATTTCTAACAACAAAAATAAAAAAATATTTACTAACAAAATAATAGATTATCTTACCTCCGGTCAAAGATCAGCCTCTTCTCAAATCACTCCTCCAATTTCACGAAATTTTGTCTTTTTTTCTAATTTTTTGGAGGTCTCAACGATTAAGTTGCCCATGGCCATGGGTGTTCTCTGAGAACTCTTAAAGAACACCGAAGGCCTAGTGCTTTAATAAGCACCAGGCCCTCCCCCCATGTGAAGTGGGCCACGCCCATTTCTCTCCTCCCTCCCTCCCCCCAACCATGTGAAAAGGCCCCCACCTCCCCCCCTCCCCCCTTCCCCTATGTGAAATGGTCCCCTGGGCGGTACGGTTCGGTTCACCCCGAATCGACGGCGAACTGAGTTATATCTCCCGGTTCCGGGCGGTATGGGCTCGAACCGCACCGAACCGGATGGTTCGGTGCGGTTCGGGGTCATTTTCCGAAAAACAGGTCCGAACCGGACCGGTAAGGGACTGGTCCAGCTCGGTACGCCTCGTACCGGGCGGTTCGGCCCGGTACGGCAAACCCTGCTTCATTGTCATTGCTCTTTTAGTCTCTTCTTCATTTATGGGACTGTGTCATGAATATGCTCGGATGAGTTATATATCCTCTTCTACATATTTGTAATTAACATGTGTTTTGAATGCAATATCTGTATAACATATGCTATAGAAACATGTGTCTTGTTTGCTTTAGATTGTTGTATGTCATTTCAACTCTATCAACCAAGATCTTAGATAAATCTTTGACATGTAATGCATCATAATCTTCTTCTTTACACAAACAATTCTGAAGTGCAAACTTTATGATAGATTGCCCAGCAACTACCATCATGGATTAGAGTATCTGTTGCTGCAAACGCCATGACATTATGTGTTATGCTTGATCATGTGTCAAGACTTATTTACAAAAAGAAAGTTGGGAGGGGGGGTGGATGTTCAGTTGCTGAGAAAAAGAAGAATGCTTTTCTAGCATCTTAATGTTAGGATCGGAAGTGTAATTCTAACAATCAATCCCGCATATTAGATAGCAGGCTAATATCCACTGGTGTTTTACTGGTTGAGGTGCTGGTTAAAGAGAAAACCCAAATCATAAGGTCCTATTGAGTGCAAAGAAGGAAGCTTTATGACTTGCATCAATAATAGATAAAGAGATGAAGACCCTGTCAACATGATGTATAGCATGCAATGAAGTTCAAAATAGGAAAAGGTCTGCATTTGTATAGGAGGACCATTTAAAAAAAGGAGAATATAAGAATTTACATTTGAAGTTGTCAGAACAGATACAGAAGTGGTCTTGTTGGCAAGGTGGCAGTCTTAGTAGGGCACATTGCAAAAATGGCTTGCTTACTACATGTAGATTTGATTAGGCATATTGGTCTTTTTTTTTTTTTTTTGGTAAGAGCATATTGGTCATGATTGTGGTAATTCTTACATCAATTTGACTTTTCCACTTCTTACCACTACTTGTTACTTCAATTGGTTCCATTTGTTTCTTTAGCAGATTTTCTCTTGAAGCTAATCCCATCTTCCAAATTTCTCACCTTGATGCCCTTTTATCAAGGCGTCCTATACTATCCTCTGTACCTAATTTCATTTTGGGCTAAACTATAGACATATGCACATATTGCAAAGTATTGTTATTTTATTTTACTTTAATGATTAATCAATGAGAAAAAAATAAGGAAGGATTTCAGATTTGGATAAAACACAAAGTATTTGTCCGACTTTGGAATCTAAATTTGCTGGCAATGTATGATGACGAGCTTGCAGTGTCAAATATTGATGATTAACACAAAAAATGAAATCAGTACAAGAACTTTGACATTTCACTGATTTCACTTCAAGTTGAATTGACTAAGAAATAATAATTGAGTGGATGCTGATTTCACATGTATCAGAAATTGGAATAAATAGTATGGACTAAAAGAGTCAAAAGCATGAGGAAGGAGGATGTAGAATATCGAGTGGATATGATTTATCTGGTCATTAGACATGTTGGTTTCTGCTGCTCATATATGCAGTTGTGTGGGGTGTTGCTGGTTCTACGAAGTAGAAAGTAAGGATGCAATATTCTTGCTGTCCCTCATGTAAAGCACATAATTGACCGTTTTGAACTGTATGATATTACTTTATGGGAACGTGTAAAAGATTAGTTGGATGTCTTAGCTATGTCCATATGTGCCAATTTCAGAGTTGGTAATGTCTCTAAATGTCAATGCTAGAGACCTAATGCAGTTTCCATATACACCCAATAAAGTAGGGCACTGTATCTGCCTCTTCTTTTCTCCAGAAAAAGGGGAAAAAGAAAAAAGATGTCTTTGCTGTGTCCTTTTTGTCATGATCTGTTACATTTCGCTTCGTCTCTTTCAAATAGAGACTGCCCTACATCCACCACGACTTCAGCAACAAAAAATACTAAATTCCCATCAGATTTTGCTTCTGATGGCTTTGCATTTGTTGCTTACTCTTTCTGTATTCTTGCATTGATCAAGTTGCTCGTTGATACTTCTAGGCAGACTTTGATGGAAATGGATCGTTAAGCTGCAAATTAAGCTAAACCCAAAGGAATATGCTCTTTGGTCAATGTTAGTTGCTTGAGGAGTAATTAGATTTGTAAAAACATGCTGGCCTCCTCTGATGAAGTTCTTATTCATCAAAACTAGATTTGCCTTTAGAGTTGTTTTATACATAGAATGGGTATAGTTGTTTTGATTTCTAGAGTTTTTGTCTGAATTTAGTTCCTCATATTTATAAAAACTTCTTCATCTTGTTCTTTCTAGTTTTGCATGGTAGTGTGGACCAGCTGCATATGTTGACTACTTATCCTGTATGTTATCATTCTAACTCATCAGCACTCTAATGCCATCATACTGAGTGCTGGTTGAAATTTTCGGGTGAAAACTTTGTGATGGTTGTTCCAATGATGTTTTCTACCACTTCTAATGTTATGAACTTTCCCCTTTTTTTTTTTTTTTTTAATTTGGAGAAGAGGTGAATAGAGCAAAAGGCAGTGAGCTGGTTCTGTGGCCACGGAGGCTTACAACACCACCACCTCGGTTGGAGGAACTCAGTATCAGTCCTGAGAATTTTATTGAAGACAATGTACGTCCAGGATGGTTTAGTGCTACAACCTTTTGTTTATTTTCTTAAAATAATTCATGAACCATCACTTTTCATTTTCTGATCCTGATTGTCATCGTTTTATGCAGGAAATATGGCATTGGAGAGTAATGCAGTATTGGAAGCAGATGAAAACTCAGATAGAGAAGGATTCTTTTAGAAATGTAATGGATATGAGGGCAAATCTTGGTGGATTTGCAGCATCCCTTGCAAATAAAGATGTGTGGGTCATGAATGTTGTTCCTGTCACTGAATCTGGCAAACTGAAAATAATCTATGATCGAGGTTTAATTGGGACTCTTCATGACTGGTATGTATTTGTGCATGAAAGAAAAATGATCTAATAACATATTTTATATCGTTTTATGTCAAAAAATAAAATGTATTTTATATGGTAGTTATTGTTCCAAAACCTGATAAGTTCGCTGAAATCTTTAGTCACGTCGATGAAATCAATTGTGAGTTTATATGCAATCACAATGTCTTGAAGCAATGCTGATGAACACTCACATAGAGAAGCCTCAATTATACAATGCAAAATTAAGGATCCATAATTTTGATCATGGTCTACTAGAGTTTAAAATGCCTAAAAACAAGAAATTGATGCTTGATGTTCTGGTACCTATGGATTTCAGTACAGGTAGAAGCAGATTTTTGCGCTCTGATGAATAGCTTCTCTTTTACTCAGATTCCTTCAATATGACTGGGGAGAAAAATATATAAGTTGATGAGAAAATTGCTCAAATAGTCTGGGCTTTTTCATCATTTTGTTCAGCTTACTTAATATTTTGATTATGGTAACAACATTTGATATTCTTCTTCATATGATATAGGAATACACAGACACAAGCAAATATTGCTATTTTCATCAAAGAAAAGAAAATTCATGAAACATCTGGAAGCACATGACTGTAGTGGTGTCATTTCTGTTCAAAAGAATGAAGTATCCAGACCTGACCCGAATTATGCTTCTAGGCATGTTTCCTTGTTTGCCAGATTCATGAAATTAGTTCTATAAATGTTTCCTGTCAGGTCATTTTCAACTTCATGCCATGTGAAATTCTTGAATGCTTGTGACTTGTGTGGTTTTCTCTGCTACCAGATTGAGAATTGAATTTATTGTTTGTTATATTGTTAGTGCATGCCATTTCTAATTATGATTTCTTTTATCCAAATGCAGGTGTGAGTCCTTTTCTACATACCCACGTACTTATGATCTTCTTCATGCCTGGCTTGTGTTCTCTGAGATAGAGAAACAAGGTTGTAGTTTGGAGGATCTTCTCATTGAGATGGACCGGATGCTGCGGCCTTTTGGGTTTGTCATTATCAGAGACAAAGTTCCCGTGATAAATTATGTTCGGACATTCTTGACAGCATTGAAATGGGATCTCTGGTTGTCGGAAGTGGAACCAAAAGTTGATGCTCTGTCTTCAGGTGAAGAAAGGGTTCTGATTGTGAGGAAGAAGTTGTGGAAGGAGGATGATGAGATATTGTAGTGTTTTTGGACATGGTCAACATGTTGCTTTCCTTTTTTCCCTTTGTTCTTGTTCAGAGACCGGGTGGGAGGCTAAGTTATCTGAAGCGCTTTCTTCCTTGTATATCTTATCTTAAGGCTTTCCAGAGACTAGGTGGCTGCCTAGGTTTGAAAAGGGCCTTGCTTTCCCATGTATCTTGCAGCCTTAAAGTTTTGTAACCGCCCCTGCATTGCTCAAGTGTATAATATTCTTTTGCAGCGCTTGTCAACTTCTCATAATTATCTGTAGTATAGTAATATAATCAAGGTAACAGAAAGTGTTACCAAAGCTCAATTCCTTGTCTTCCATTGGTGATATTATAGCAGTTAAAAGTTGATGTAATATTTATCATTCAACAAAATTAACTTGTTTGTTTTCTGTGATGAAAATCTTACATTGCGACAAATAATCACATTCGAATCTTCAAATACTGTTTATTCTTGTTGTGTTTTCTTTATTGTTCTTTTGGTAGAAGATTGTATTCAAACTTCAAACAAATGCCTTGTAATTTATTTGTTTGTGTAATGTATTCTTAAATCAAGCTCGATATGTCTCATTCTTTAGTGGACACATATATTGCAGTAATATATCTTCATCATGGGCTGTGAAGTACCAAGCACCATCAAATAGTGTATGTATATGACACCGCGTGGTGGAGTGCAATACTTCATATTTACTAGACTTGATATATCATATAATGTTGATTATGTGATGCCATTTGAGTTGATATAAAGTTTCTTTTACTTTCTTGAGAGGGTCTTCGACGAGGTTCATATGACTGAAGGATCTGTGTTTTTCCAAACATTTTTTGTAGAGTTTTTTTTATGCTGTCTCTTATGAGGTAATAGTTTGTTCCTCTGTCAGACTACTGGCTTTGGCACTTTATTCAGATGAAAGGAAATGCGAAGAAACAGCCCACAGCTGCATGTTCTAATGCAAAGACAGGAGGTGCACTTCACAAATGGAGAGTCAATTGATTCGCAAGAATTGGGAGCGATGGGATGAACAATTGATTCACAAATATATCCTCGTCTCGTGAAGCTGAATTTATTACAAAGTTGTTTGCAGCACTCGTCTTCTTCAAGATCATATTGTGTGGCATTCCGTCTCTTCTGGGCAAATTACGGTTCAAAGTTTTTATCATGTATCATGAAATTTGGAGAAGAGTTCAGCTAACAATTCATCAAATAAACCTCTTTTTTTTTTTTTTTTTGTTCAATTGTTCGTCAACCATATTAGCCTAAGCACAGCTGGGGGCTCGGGAGGCAAACCTTTCGCGGGATGTAACTCACAGGCAAGACGCTCACGGGTCCTGCGTCATTTGGAAGGATGCGCTCACGGGTAAAGACAGTTGCCCTACGGGTGGAGAGTTTCGATACCGTAGGCAAAGAAATGGTACAAGGAGAGCATCCCACCAAATCAGCAGCGTCTCTTTTTTTTTTTTTTCTCGGAAGCAACATGAGGATGGTCGGACTGTCACGGACTGCCGTATCCAAAAGGGGTCGACCCTTCACCTTGTCCTTGTCTTCATGGTGGTGGGAGTTAGAGCTTTATACTTCCTATGAAGCAATGATCTATAAGAGTTTGGCTGGTTGCTTTTATGTTTGTACTCTGTTATAAACCAATACTACGACTTTTTTATGCTAAATAATATAACCTTTATGTCTATCTATATTTGGAGATGGTGTCATTGAATTTCTTTTCTCATTATGCATTCTAAATAGGGAAGCATTTGGATAGAATAAACTAGTTTGTAGTTTGACTTATGGTCATGAAACTAGCTTGATGTTATTGCTGTGGAGTTGGGGAGGGTGAGATTCCATACATGAATTTGTTGTCTAACATGTTATTCTTATAACCCCAACATGGATTGCTTCTATTTAGCCATTCCTTTTTACTTGGCTGCTTCTTTTCTGAAAACTGTATTTTTTTGTGTCAATAATCAATTTTTATTGATCCTATTGACGTTTTTTTCTTTCTTGTTTCCATGTTTCCCTGAGGTGTTGGAAGTTTCTTGTTGCAAACTATGCTTCATATTTTTGCCAAAGTGGCTGAGACTTTCTGGTCTTGTGATTTCGTCGTCTTCTGTATGAGTTTTCTTTGGGACTTGACGATAGCATGCCTTGGGGTCGCAATATTTGTTTTGTCTACCTACTTACCCTGGATGCCTTTGGACATTCTCAGGATTCATATTCGTTTCATCAAAATGTCAATGACCATCATGCCTTCCTAATTTGATCAACTTCATATTATCAAACCATCCTGAGGTGTAGTTGCTTCATAGTGTAGTAGTTGGTTTGCCGAACATGGCTGTTCATCTCCCTGTTTGCTGCTATGAAACTTGTTTCCTGGTGATATCCATCATCCATGGCAGACTTCAGTGCGAATAGTTGGGAGTCCTTTACAAAAATAATTTTTTAAAAAAATTATTTATAAAAATAATATAGTTTTTAATTTATTTACCTAAGTAATACAAATCCTATAAAACACCATTCCAAATGGCGTTTTATAGTGCCCACTTTACCACCTCTTTTCCACGTGGACGACGAACAAAAAAAAAAAAAACTCGCCATTTCAAACGATGAGTTTTTTTTATTTCTCAAAAAAATAAGAAAAAAATAAAAATTATATTTTTAAATTTTTTTAAAAATAAAAATTTTAATTTTGATTCAAATAAAAATCGTCATTTCAAATTAGTATCCTCATTCCAAATTACTTTTTTTAAAAAATATCTAAAAAAAAATAGGTGTAAAAAAAATAAAAACACCATAAAAAAAGAATTTAAAAAAATAAAAATTGTAATTCTAAATTTTAAGAAAATAAAAATTTTAATTTTAATTCAAATAAAAATCATTATTTCAAATTACAATTCTTTTTTAAAATTAAATTTTTAAAAAAAATATCCCAAAAAAATATCTTAAAAAATTAAAAAAATAAAAATTACCATAAAAAAGAAAAAATGAGAAAAGAATGAGAAAAAAATAAAAATTTTAATTTTGAATTTTAAAAAAATTAAAGATTTTAATTTTAATTCAAATAAAAAATATCATTTCAAATTACTTTATCCATTTTAAATTAATTTTTTTAAAAAAATATACCAAAAAAATTATCTTAAAAATTTTAAAAAAATATCAAAAAAATAAATAATATAAAAAATATAATTTTAAATTTAAAAAATAAAAATTTTAATTTTAATTCAAATAAAAAACATCATTTCAAATTACTTTCTCCATTTCAAATTAATTTTTTTAAAAAATATCCCAAAAAAATATCTTAAAAAATTAAAAAAATAAAAAAATATCATAAAAAATAAAAAAATAAAAATTATAAAAAATAAAATTATAATTTTTAATTTAAAAAATTAAAAATTTTAATTTTAATTCATACAAAAAATATCATTTCAAATTACTTTCCCCATTTCAAATTAATTTTTTTAAAAAATAATCCAAACAAATGAAAAAAATACTTAAAAAAAATGTCATAAAAATATAAAAAGGTTAAGAATGGGAAAATATTATAATTATAATTTTAAATTATAAAAAAATAAAAATTTTAATTTGAAATAAAAAATAAAAAAAAATAAAAAATGCCATAAAAAAGTGAAAAAATGGGAAAAAAATAAAAATTATAAATTTAAATTTATAAAAAAATAAAATTTTTTAAAATTTTTAAGAAAATTTTTATTTTTTTTATAATTTAAAATTTTAATTTTAATTTTTTCCCATTTTTATCATTTTTTCTATTTTTATGGTATTTATTTTTTTAGGTATTTTTTTCTTTGTTTGAAATATTTTTTAAAAAAATTAATTTGAAATGGAAAAAGTAATTTGAAATGATATTTTTTATTTGAATTAAAATTAAAATTATTATTTTTTAAATTTAAAATTATAATTTTTATTTTTATTTTTTTCTTATTTTTTTATGATATTTTTTATTTTTTTTAATTTTTTAAAATATTTTTTGAGATATTTTTTTTAAAATAATTAATTTGAAATGGAGAAAGTAATTTGAAATGATATTTTTTATTTGAATTAAAATTAAAATTTTTATTTTTTTTAATTTAAAATTATAATTTTTATTTTTTTCTCATTTTCTTTCATTTCTTTAATTTTTTATGATATTTTTTATTTTTTTAATTTTTTAAGATATTTTTTTTGGATATTTTTTTAAAGAAACTAGTTTGAAATGGGAAAAGTAATTTGGAATAATATTTTTTTGAATTAAAATTAAAAATTTTAATTATTTTAAATTTAAAATTATAATTTTTATTTTTTTCTCAATTTTTCTTTTTTATGGTATTTTTTATTTTTTTAATTTTTTAAGGTATTTTTTTGGGATATTTTTTTAAAAAATTAAATTTTAAAAAGGGATTGTAATTTGAAATGATGATTTTTATTTGAATTAAAATTAAAATTTTTATTTTTTTTAAATTTAGAATGATAATTTTTATTTTTTTTCAATTCTTTTTTCTTTTCTTATGGTGTTTTTTTTACATCAATTATTTTAAAATATTTTTTTAAAAAAATAATTTGAAATAGAGATACTAATTTGAAATGACGATTTTTATTTAAATCAAAATTAAAATTTTTATTTTTAAAAAATTTAAAATTATTTTTTTTATTTTTTTATTTATTTTTTTAGAAATAAAAAAATTTATCATTTGAAATGACGTTTTTGAAAACGTCATTTGAAATGACGAATTTTTTTTTGTTCGTCGTCCATATGGAAAAGGAGTGGTGAGGTGGACACTATAAAACGTTATTTGGAATGGTATTTTATAGGATTTACATTACTTGGATGTATAAGTTAAAAATTATATTATTTTTTATAATTTTTTTTTTAAAATTATTTTGATAAAAAACTTGAATAGTTGGGGTCAGTTTTATTTTATTCATTATCTACTTGTCATTTGTAGCTTCGTGAAAGCCATATTAACTTGTGCCCTTCCTTTGGGTGCCCGCTTACCGAGTTGGTGATGTAGAGAGCCATCACTTTCTTCGATTGGCTTTGAGTCGGGCTTTGGGCCCCGTCATTGCCCCAATAAAAATTCAACCCCGGCTTTGATGTCCTCAAAGCCTAATTAACTTGGTCCTACCCACTCCCAAACCCAATACCCCTTTCTCCCATGCCACCACCTGTCTCCAGCCCCCTTTCTTCGCTTAAATCTCTCCCTTTACGGTCAAAAAAACAAAAAAAAAGGGCTACTGGCTTTCGGGAGAATTTGGAATAACATCAACAATATTCCTTCTTCTCTTCCCAATGTTTGATTTTTATTGGGGTTCATTCATCCTCTTTAATCTCTTTAACTGATCTTGCTCTCTCTTCCAACATGTTAATTCTTTTATCTTCATTAATAAAAGCTGGGTGGCTCCTTTGGCCTCTCTTTATTATCCCAAAAAAAAAAAAAAAAGAGAGAGAGAAAGAAGTCTGATCGGTCCTAACCCTTTTCCAACCCTAGCCATGAGTCTAGTGTTTTATCTTTTTAATAAATCACATTCATCATGCATGCTAAGCAGCTAAGGACACTGATAGTTTAGCCCAGCAAACGTGGCACTCAACCTAATTTGCCATCTCTAAGTTCATTTTCCACTCTTAGATCCGTCCAAATGTTTGCAATCAACAGAAAGAAAGGACCCATATCCTTAACCTTTATTTGTCAAGGAAAGCATAAGAAGACTGATCTCAGACATCCTTGTAACAACACTGGAAGGATTCAAATACTTGCAGCAGCGTCAAATATTTTATAAGACCGGCAAGGTATCGGCAACAAATATTTTATATTAATTCTGCTTCTATTGTTCAATTGCCTTTTCCGAATGATAGAAAAAACATAACATAAAATAAAATAAATAAAAGATACAAAAAGATGAATCTTTCGTCCGGTTCCCTCGTCTCTATGGATTCCGCAGGTTTTTGCCCTCCCAACCAGCTTCTGTTCTTCGGTTCTCTCCCACCTTCTCCTCCGCCACGCACGGCTGCCCTCTCCTGCTTCCACCTGCCTTTTCCCCTCTCCTTCCCCCTCTTCACCACCTCCATCCCGTTTCCCCGACGAGAAAGGCTAGGCTGAGGATGCTCTGTCATGGTGGTATCTTAAGGTATGGGTGGTACTGGACGTCGACGGCGCGCAAGGCCTCGGTCGCACCCTCTCCGGCGGGCTCCGGGCGTGCCGGTGCCCGGACGAGAATGGCATCGGGGTAGGTTTCGGGCTCGAATCGAGGCTTTCGGTTCTTGCGGTGAGCTTCCGAGTCCCTGGCTTGCTTTTATAGGCAATTTCTTGAATGATGCATTCGATGGTGGATGGTTCGAGACATCGACGCGTCCTTGCATGCATTCAATACGAAGGATTGAGATGGTCACGCGTTGCAGCTACCAAAAGTGAGTCATTCTCGAACATTCCAGTGGTGGTGGTGATAATGATGCGCGGTTAAATTGGATATGGTAGAATCTCCTGGATGCTGATATTTAATATGCTTGTGAAATTGTAGATATGGTGTTTATATTGTGGAAAGGAGGTGGTGATGGTTTAGCAAATCTTTCTAAAGATTTTTTAAGAGTTGACCCAATTGTTTATGCTTCATGGAGTTTGTGAAATTGTTGGCCTGTAGAACTTTCATATAAAAGATGCATAGAATATTAATTGGTACAACTGCTTCACCAATATGATCTAAGACCTTGAAACCAGAACGAAGTGAAAGCAAGGTGTTTGATGTTGGATTTTATGGTCCTCAGTGGTGGTAATAGAATTATTCAGTTTGAGGCAGCCAATATGAATAACTGTTTAAAAACTAAATATCTATATAATTAATCTAAAAGATTTTAATATTTCATTGACAAGTATTTGATCTAATAGTTGCTTTATTTTAATTTATTCAAGTTACTTAGTAATATTTTCTGATTTGATTTTATAATTTAAATTGCTTGACCAATCCAAACAAAAATTCTTCGATCAGTTCTGCAGCTCATTTGCTTGCAAGGATATGAACTACTTCTTATGTTAATGTACGTGTACCATCATGACAAGTACAACAACTAACGAAAGTTAAACCTTTCTAAGGTAATCACGTGTTCATATTGTCGAAGTGATATTATAATAACTTAGCAGATTTTGTCAGGCCTCTCATATATTGTTATTGTATAAATTAGTAAACAAGACATCATTAGGGCAACAAGATTTTTTTTTTTTGTTTGTTTTTTAATTTTTTTGTGGATAGTTATCTACCATCCTCTTAAATCCACAAATAGATTTACCATCCGCTTTTAGTTCAAAACCCTCTTTTTTTCTTTTCTTTCTTTCTTTTTTTTTTTTTGGAAGAGGCGGGGGGTTGGTTATGTGCCTAAGAGTTGGGAAAAGATCCTGAATTGTAAATCACTGCTCTTTGCTCTGCTCATTAACTTTAGGGGAATTGAGCGTCACTTCCTCTGTAGAAGAATTATTGAATAGAGACAACTATACAAATTTATGAAAATTAATGTAGTTGTTGCATAGAAGTTGAATCTCCAATACCTAAATCTCTAGAAGAAAGACCACAAGAAAAGTGTGAGGTGATGATCACAAGAACATTGAGAAGATGTGGAATTTGATGATTATCTTGGTGGATTGCCTATTGAGATGAATCAAGATATCTATTTATCTTGTTTGAGATTCTTAAAAAAAAAAAAAATCAAAAACTTCTTAATTAAATGATCAAGGAAGAGATCCTTGTAGAAGAGAGATAGACCTAGGAAGTTCTCAAAATATTAGATAGAAATACCTAATAATTAATTTAGAAATCTTGAGTGACATGTTCATCCCAATATATCACAACATCACAAATAATATAGATTGAGAAAACATGGGCTAATATTTGTAGGTATATCATATTGTTGATTGCGCAATATTAATGCAAACTAAGTTTTTGAGATAAAAACCTTATGTGGAAGGGATATATAAAATGTAGAGGTTTATGCCATCCAGGGAGGAAATTCTTTAAGCAACCTGTTTACCTCGTCTAGCTGTTGGTCTCCTTTCTTTCCTTCTCTTTCTCTCTGCTCTTCCTCTAGAAGACCTTCTTTGCTGTGTAAAAGGGGCACAAGGTTGATTCTGCCATTGAAGCTTGGTCTGTGGCTTTGAGTTAAATGACCAACACTATGTACATCTCAAAGCTCCAAAATGGCATGCTGAGCTCTTAAGACCCGTTCAATGGTGGGATGGGTTCTTTAGGTATGGTTGGCATGGAACAACAGCTTGATAATGATGATGATGATAGCTTTGAGAACCTTGATTGAACCCTCTTTGGTGTGCTCTAGGTGTGTTGGTGCCCAAGTATGAATGACATTTGGGCATCCAGCTTCTAGGTATAATGGCTGGTGCCAAGGCCTCTGGTCCTTGGTTGTGCTTTCAAACCCTCAATTGATTTTTATAGACATTTCTTGATGATGCATTTATTATTGAATGTCAAGGTTCGAGAATCATGAACGTTGGTTCATGCGTGTGTAGATTTATGGTTGTGCAGCTATCAAAAAATGAGTCATTCTCAAACATTCGAGTGGCAGTATTAATTTCGTGCAGTTAAATTGAGCAGGTATTAATTCAGTGTGGTCGAATTCGTGGTTATCATTCTTAATTTCTTTTTCAATTCTAAAAATACTGTGTACATGTAGAGAGGAGCTGGTTGATTGTTTAGCTCATCTTTGAGGTTTGTTAACAGTGTATTTGCTAGTAATGGTTGATTAACCATCTATGGTTCGTAGAATATGTAGCACTTATTATTTATGGGACTTTCTGATAGAAAATACAATTTGCTCTAATTGATAGAACTCCTTGCTACCATACACGAGTACTGGTACTCCTTTTGGGATGATATTGTATCAACACATTGTATGCACTTCAATTGTGTCATCATCCTTAGGTGTACCATGCATCGCGATGGCATTGTAGCATGCTAGTATATGCCATAACAGACTGGTATGATTCTAGAGTATGGTAAGGTACTAGAATGACTAGTATTGGTACTTGAGCCCTGGCTTCAATAATAATATCTTTAAATGTAATAACATGACCTGAGCTATCTAATGCGCTTGGAAAGCACTGGTTTTACATCATGAAAACAGTCCTTCCATCTGTCAAAGATATTTTTGAAATAAATTGAACTTCTATAATAGTTAGAGTTGCTGCCATCCTTGTTGGATATGTTATGAACCTATTAAACTACATGCAAGTGGATTGTTTGCAATGTGAGCATTGAAATGATTTCGCGAAACCAATTCCACAAGTTACAGATCCTTAGGGAAGTCGTGGATATAACAATCTTACTATATCTCAGTAGTTAAATTTGTTCTCGCAATCTCAGTTACCCCTTTCTGAACCTAAGTCTAATTTGTGCTTGTTTTATCTTGACACTGTATTTGATTCTTTGTCTTTGTTTCTTCTTAAAGTTGTAGGATATCATGCATCATGCAGTAGTACGGTATGAAGGAAAGGACAATGCTTGTTCCTTTCTATGAGAAGAGTAAAGGAAGAGCTATTCTTTAATTACTTGGTTGGTGTGATTTAAACCACCCTCCAAGATATTTTTTTCCTCCTAATTTCCTTTTGTTTCGCCATGTTTTCCCATTTTTGAGTAACTAAGTTTCGCTCATCATTGTAAGTTTTTATGTTTCTTTCGAACATCAATTGATACCTTTTGGCAGAATAATTCTTATTTGGCGAAAAGAGGACAAATTCATTATTGTCAGGATTTTTTCCACAGGTGACATCTTGTAGGACCAGGTCACCAAACTACTGCAATGGCTAATCTTTCTTAATTTTATCAATACCAGAACTCCAGATGTAACACCTATTGGTACAGTCATGCTTTTCCCAGCTCATACCAGACTGCAAGACAGATACTGTGTTTTAGGAATTTGCTATATGAACATGATTTTGATAAGAGTCAGATTTTCTGCCTTGTGAATCTTGTTTTAATGCTTGGTCCTGAAGCCTGATCGCCGATGAAAGTATTAAGCTCCTTGGCATAATTCACATTGTTGATATACTATTTTCATACATCAGAGGACATGACTATCATGTGATTTATAAGCTTGATAACTCCATGTTTCAATGGATGAATCTTCTGTCATGGTGGCAAAAATCATAAGACACCATCATGGCTTCTTCGCTTGTTTATAGTCGAAATGCTAGATTCAACTGGCTAATACTAGCATGTGCTGCAAAAAGTTCCACTGCTGAGTCTGCAGTAGGAGCAGCACGCAACCTGTCTCTGCTCCATCTCAACCTCTGCTAAATGGAGTTATGATTTAAATTATTCATGGATCCACTGTACGATCAAATATTTCCATCTAGTCTTTCATGGATGAGTCACTCTGCTGCGCAAATTTATTAGGTTTCATAGACGTGCATATGTAAAATAAATGTTGATGCATACCTAGTAGCTACCATGATACCAACCAGGTGCTAACAAGGTTATCATGGCCTCTATTGTCCTTTATTTCTTCTTATAACCTGCTTATTCATATGTATATGTTTGTCGCTCTTATGTGTGTGTGTGTGTATTAGTGATTGTGATCCCCTTGTTATCCAAAACAAACCACTCTCATGACCCTATTTATGCCTCTTCTTATAATTAATTGTACGCAGTAGCTGCTTGCACGTGTTTTTGAATGAGATTGTTTTTCCAATTGAAAGGACTCTTGTTCTGCAGAAAGGAATTCTGTGCCGCGTTAGAAATAGAAATGATGAGAATTTAATTAAAAGAAAAATAGCAAAAGAAATGAACTTCCTGACTTACCCTTGACAGCCTATCTTTGAAGAAATTATTAGTGAGAATTGTTCTACTACATGTATTTTGTTATATCATTCAATAAAAAATCATCATATTATTTATTATTACAAAATGATTCACTGTTATTCAAATTTGATTTAAAATTTTAAATAAAAAAAAGATTCACTTTAATCATCAACTAACAGTTTTTGCTGGTTTGAACGAAAAAGGTCATCTGTTTTTTTTTGGATGATGCGATAATTTTTTATTAGATGATCTGAGATATACGTAGAAATAAAAATATTTAAATCAATAATTTTTCTTATATTAGAGTCTGCATTTAATAACTTGGAAACAGGGATGAACCAAGAATTTTGAGCTGCAGCAGGATAGGAGGAAATCCTCATCTGATTGGGATATTTGTCACAGGTTAGGCATGGGTGGGACAGAGAAGCAGTTTAAAGAAATAAACATGCTATGGGGTCCAAAGTTTTGGACATATCACGTGATCACCGCTGGCTATGTTTCCAAATCCTTGAAAACTTTTCTTAATCCTATCTTTATTCATCCACTAAATGTCCTTCCCGAAGCTTTTCTTAACTCTCCCCTTTGTAGGATTTTTTTTTTTTTTTTTTTCTCGCTCCTGTTTTTTTCCTTTTTTTTTTCGAGACCCAGTCCACCCGATGTCTGCAACCCACCGATCCAAACCAGAGACTAGCCGTCGGGCAGATTGAGACAAAGCTTGTGGGACCAGTTCTCCACTGCTTCAAAGCAAAATCTGACACCACTCGAAATTGACCCACCGCCCGCTTCCGTAAGTGGCAAGGGATGATATACCATCCATGCCCGGTGGCCACCTTGTCGGAAGTTAATTCTGAGATTTTGTTTTATGAACCGGCTCTAAATCTTGGGCATCTAACTTAACAGTACGCCAACTCTGATTCAATCCTCTGTTGTCACATATGTCCTTCAAGCTACTCGAGTTGACACATGGATGGAATCCATTGAAGGTCAGACTATTATTCTTTTTTGCTTTTGTGGCTCATAAATCGTGGGAAAGAGCTTTGGCAGGTCAGTTGTGTGCACAGCTGACCAAAGTTGCCCAAGTCTACCAGGCTAAGATGAGCTAATAACTCAAACACTGAATGATCGTGTGTATTGCTCTCGTTCCTGCTAGTCTTTGGTGTACTAAGATGAGGTTTTTGTGTGCACATAAACGGCTCTCTCTTAAGCATTGCTTCAAATTTTCTACCATATAATTTTAGCTATCCAACTAAACAATGATTGGTTGCAATACATGGCCGGCTCCACTTTCCATCTTAGCACAATCTTAGTGTCATCCCTTTGTTCTTTCCGAACCAAATAGGCAAAGAACACTCGTTCCTTAATTAATGAAGAACAGTAAGGATGGTTACAACTTGTCAGTGCAATGTGATATAGCACCACAGATCCCCCTAGGTATTAGTCACACAACAACAACTTATTATATTCTCTGGGAGCACTGGAGCTAGCCGGTCATATATGATGCTGGTCTTGGCATCTCACCCAGACCAAGTAACCAATAATTACAGAATAAACAAACAAAAGTATAATTAAGGATAAGACTGTGCGACCTAAAAGCACCAACAAATCATTGAAGCACCGTGCGGTCGCATCAAACTTTGCGACTTCGAGGGCCTTATTTTGAGAAAAAAAATAACAAATCACTGGTGAAGTGATTTGGACATTTATCTCTCTAAAACTTGATTTAGTAATAACTTGATTTAACCCCGAATACTGCTCTTGAATCGATGAAGAATGCAAGAAAGGATCGAACAGATTTTCGCAACCGAGTGTCACCTAATATTAATCACCTACGAACTATCACGGACTCCTAAAAAAACCATGATCCTGATGTTCTGAGAATATATAAAAGAGCAAAAGAAATATTTCCATGTGATGATGAGAGAGAAAGGCGGATACATAACAACCAAACCTCTTCGTTTATTCGTTCACACGAAAACAAAAGCGCAGAACTTCCAATCTTTCACAGCCTGTGAGAAAGATTTAGAAGCATAGGAAGAGGGCTAATCACAGATTAAGTTTCACGTTAAGCCAAAAAACCAAGAAGAGCAAACCAGCAGTACAAACCAGAGGGTTTTGAAACATGCTCCTAAGATCCAATATCAGTCCTCAGACACAAAAGCGATATAAACAAAGGAGAGGAGAAAGTGGGAGGGAATTTGTTAAAGAAGAGAAAGGAAAGTTGCTCTCCTAAGCGGTCTCGAGGGGTTTGGAAATAACCGAGTTGGTGGTGGACTTGTGATCACCTGAAGACACGGACTGGGAGCGGCGCATCCAGTTTGAAGAGAGGGAGCGGTGGAACCGGCAGCGGAACGAGCCCTCATGCGTCGTCGGAGAGCAGAGGCATTGACCGCCGCCGCCCCTCGGCGAAGGCAGGGACTTGGTGTCGATTTCCCTCTTGTTTCCTTCGATCTTCTCGGTACCGCTGGAAGCCATCTCTCTCGGTCCCGGAGCCGGTGGGTGTGGTGCAGGCTGTAGAATTCTCCTTTCTCCTTGTTGCCGTCTTTCTGGGTCCCTTTATGGAATGGTGTTTTAGATTGGATTCGTCTGTTGATAATTCCTAACCATTTTATTTTCTAAAACACTAGCCGTCGACATCTTTGGAATCTAACGTTGCCCCATCCTTTTCTTATTTTTTCCATTATTTATTTATTTGTTTATTTATCGGTACTTATCCCTTTTTTTGGTAGGAATCTATAAGAATTAAAATAAAAAAGATATTTATTTTGGCTGGCAACTTGATAATCCACTCTAATTCCTCTATAACACTTGGCAAGCATATTAATTAAGTATCTGAAAAATAATATTACTTTATTCATTTCTGAAACAATTCTATTAAATGGATTTTCTTAACACTTGAAAACGTATTTCCCATATTTATAGGCTTTTCAAGCCTCGTGTAACTTGCTCTATTATTATGAAAAATATTTTGAAAAAATAGGAATGCAATATTTAGAAAACTTAGGTTAGGACTTCTTCCCCAAACATTTTTATTCATATTATTACTGAATATATGAATTTATGCAAATTAATCATATGTATTCTCATATGTATATATGGAGCTTATGTATATATATGCTGGGTTTTCATTGAGCAATAATACCCAGATAGACACGTCTACAAATTAATAGTCCTCTCATATTCTACAACTACATCTTTAGTCATTAATTTTACTTGAGTACATTAATGTTGATTTGGCTTGAAATTTTGGCTCCTGGGTAGGGAAAAAGGATGTATGCGTAAATTCACCTACATATGGTTGATTTCCTGAATGAGTTTGCCGACTTTATCTTGAAACGAAATGCTTGATTGTTGCTAATATAGCATTTACTATCAAGATTTTCTGGACCCAATTACTTACATTTTTGCTTCTTCAGAATGAACAACTCATAATTGATGGTTTTAAGGGGTTCCATACGAGGATCTAGAAAATTTATTCAGATGTTGACACAGCATTAATATGTGGCCTTGCCGCACAAGTGGACCCACGCATACGCATCAGAGTAGAGGATAACATTAAAAAATAAAAAGGTTAAAATTATTAGAGGATGCCAAAGAGAATGGTAGTTCGTGATTTTGCTTGAGATTGCATCCAGGTGTCCCAAACTTGCCCCATACGGATCTTCTATGGTGTGCGTCAGCACTGCAGGATGTGGTATACCTGTGGATGGCATCCATCACAGAATGGATAACCACCAACGAGCACCATTGATGTGTGGCGTCCATCACAAGATGGACCACCACCAACGACGAGTGTACCGTGCATTGCACGGCCTGCAGCCATGCGCGGCCGTCCGTATTGTGATGGACGCTATCCATGGGCGCACTGCACCTGCTGCAGTTGGATTGATTTTTCCCACCACAGGATTTTTTAGATGCTCGAGAACGGGACAAGCGTCCAGCAGAAGGGATCCTCCCTCAGTTGGGCCCATGGCCTGGCCTGGTCTCCATCCGCTCCCTTCGACCAAAGTGGCAAATGCGTGTGAATGCGTGGATGGAGATGAGATCTCTAAATTTCTGATCTCCTCCTCCTCTTGTTCGTAACGGCCGTGGCAATTATGAACCCGGGAGTCGCCTTCCAGAAGTCGTCATCCGATTCCCACTACTCCCCACGCTTCCTTTCTTCCACCTTTGCTTGCTTTCTTCCCCCACCCAACCCAACCCACCATAAATATCACTGCATTGGCGGTAACGATATGTGGATCCCATGCATGGACTCTCCTCACCTCCGGTTCAATGGCCGCCTTGCTCCACAAAGACATTCTTCCCGATATATACGTATGTATATCCTTTTCTCTGATCTGTGTTTGTTTGTCGATAGCTGGCAGACCAAGTCAGAAGCTGCTGCTGATTATTATTTAAAGGTTAAGGATAAGCTCAGATGACTCGCTAGGCGGAGGGAGTTGGAGAGGCTTGGATTATAAATTGTTTTTTTCTCCCTTCATTTATTACCACACAAGCACGATTAAATTAGAATCCTGGACGTTCGAATAAAACAAAGGGTGATGCTAATGGAGGTCCCAGGGGTATTTGTTAACGCGTCTAGGTCATCTCAGGTTTGGGTGCGAAGTGTAATAAATGAACTATGAAGAAACCTGTCAATAAATTTCATTTTTATTTGTCATATAATGACTCTGGAATGGTTGTGCAGTTACTTTATGGAAGTATAAAATTTAAAATTTATTAAATTAGGGAGACCTATCATTAAATTTTACTCTCAATGCTGCATTCGTAGAATGGTTCCGATCACTGGGTGAAAGCATGAAATATAGGTCTTCTTATTAATAATAAAATACAAAAAAATCTCATCAAATTTTATTTTTCATGCTTCTTATAATAACCATGTAATGATTCCATGATCAATGTTATAACGTAGGAAGGAGGACATCATTAGTCCTGCAATAGGGATCCTAACTTATATAGAAACAGACCATCTATTCTAATTGAAGTATTTTTTGGATCGAAATTTGTAAAAACAAAATCGTGAAACTCAATTGACTAAAGCGAACAATATATCACATACCATGAGCCCTTGGTCATAACAGTGAGACCTAAGATAGAGGATCACTCTTACACTATAGGATAGAGAAGACAATACCTCATATACCGAGCAATGAGCCTTTAACACAATAGTTACTATACCAAAACTTGAAAATTGGATAATATTATAATAAACGTATTTTGAAATAATTTATATTGTGAGCCCGAAATGAATTTGTGATCACAATGGAGAAAGACATTGAGGGTCTATTTGGATGGTTGGATTTAAAATTTCATAGAATTCATAGATTGAGTCAATACAACCATCAAAACATATTAAATTATAGACTAAGCTATAACTATCCAAGGCTATTTTTCATGTGGATCATCCTAAATCTCATAGTCTACAGCTATCTTTTATCTAAGATTTTTTTCTTTCTATGAGATTTAGATTGGTCCACATGAAAGATAGTCTCGAATAGTTGCAGTCGTAGACTTAATCTAGCCTATAATTCAATACTTTTGATGATTGATCCATAAATCTTATAAGATTTTGGGCTCAAGCAAATAAATAAGTCCCAAGCCTGATTTCACGTAATAAATGATCCACAAATTGCTGTTTTACTATTGTCATTTTTGTATTTTACTTAATGTTGCTAGCATATCTTTTGCAATCATTATATAAAAACACAAATCTAACACCGTCATAATCAATAAACCATAGAGGGACCTGCTAACCAATTTTATTTTTCTTTTTTCATATGGTGACTATAGAATGATTCCATGAATAAAATTTCTGTCCTAAATCAAATCATGTCCTTCAAACTTAAACAACATCTAATTTAGCGTCCAAAGGACTTGCTATATGAATAAACACCTAGTTTCCTCATGGAATCCTAAATTACTACTCGTCTACTCTTACGCGCTTAAAGTCGGCTGTGCTTGGCGACTTCATCTTTGATGGAATATTTTAAAAGAAAAATTTAATATGAACCAACACCTAGAAATGTCTGGATAGGATAAAACAGAAGATTAGACAGAGTTTGGGGCCCTACAATAGAACTTGGGATCATAGCTGTTGGGTATAAAATACCCATAGCCGAAATCCTCAGCAGAACAGCTTCGCCCGGACTCCTACGGGAGCCGAGCTCCGCCATCGACAGCAGAACGGCTTCGCCCGGGCTCCTACGGGAGCCGGGCTCCGTCATCGACAGCAGAACGGCTCCGCCTGGACTCCTACGGGAGCCGGGCTCCATCATCGACAGCAGGACGGCTCCGTCCGGATCCCTACGGGAGCCAGGTTCCACCCGGACTCCTACGGGAGCCAAGCTCCGACCTTAGTCTCCGACCTCAGTATCAGCTGCTGGAGCCCGACTCCATCCACGACCTCGACCGAAAGGGGGACTCCTCCCGGACTCCTACAAAGGCCGAACTCTGACCACTGTCGAGCCTCGATCAACAGATCCGCTTCCCTTGGCAGATCACGATAACAACCATGATCCTGTTCCACTTCCTGTAGCGGATTTCGTGCGGCTCCATCACCCCCCGCGGCGGACCCATTACTCTCTGACAGGCTGTGTCAACAGCTATGATGCTGCTTCGCTCCCTGCGGCAGGTGCTGCACGATCCCACTACTCGCTGACAACTAGCGGCAACGGACGCCGCTCCACTACCTGCAACAGGCCCTACGTGGCGGGCTATGACGATGGCCACGTGTCTGCTCCACTATCTTTCGCAATCAATTCCCCTGACCATGGGCGGCCCACTACCAGGCGGTTACAAACGTCGCCATCAATCCGTTGCCTCCTCCGCCTATAAAAGGGGGATCCAGATACGTTATTCTTTAAGCTCATTCTTCTTTATCTCAAAACTCTGCTAAATTCTCCGTTCGAGCACTCCATTCTTGTTGAGGCAGAGAACTGACTTGAGCGTCGGAGGGTCTTGCCGGAGCAACTCCACCTCCGGTTTAGACTTCCCTTGCAGGTCCCGGCGGCGACCGCGGCTTCCCCGACTCCAGCTTCTCCGACGCAAGCGGATTTTTGCACCAACAATAGCCTAGTCAAATCTAGTTGCTTCACTGTTTCATGCCCAAACCTATTCCAGATTAAATAAGAATAACAATTTTCACAAATTGGAACCTAATCACAATTAAAATGAGGTTAGCAGTTTTTAAGCTAACCGTGGAGCCTGTAATATATGGACTGGGCTGGACGGGTTTGCTTTATTCTGAGACACATGTACAAATCTAATTTTATGAACGGGCGGCCCATAGAAACATCATGGACGGCCTGATTGACAGTATCTGTGCACTCGGGCGTCATCAAATGTCGCACGACATCAAAAGCTAGAGCGTCAAGAAACCCTAACCCCAGGCGGTCAGGCCTCAATCTCTCTCTTCAAGTCTCACGTTTTGCCCGGACTCCTTCTCGCCACCTCTGAGAATTCTCCATTGGAAATTTTTTTTTTTCTTCTCTCTCTTTTTCCTTGGTTTTTGATCGAAGAAGAGGATGGCTTCTAGAGTTTTCTCGTCGATTTCTCGGAGCACCATAGCCTACCGATTGATCCTGGCTTCCTCTCGGCAGGAGTCGCTCCGGAATCTTTTCACTGGCTTCCATTCTCTGAGTGAATTGCCCACGATTTCTTCCGTCAAGGTGAGATTTTTCTGACTTTTTGGGGTTTTTCTTTTTATTTCCAGTCTCTGGACGGACAAAAAATTGATCTCGTGGTGTCCTTTTCTATGGGTATCAATTTTATGTTAATTGCTGGCTTTCGGATTTAACGGTTCCAGCAAGGGGATGCGTATGAATGTGTTTTAGATGTTTCTTATATAGCTTAGATTGGTTTTTACCGGATATTATCTTTTTGTCCTATTAGGGTTTAGGGTTCTGTTTTCTGGGCCTCCAATTTCTCTGTTAACTTTTTTTCCCTTTGTCCTGGACCTTTTATGTTTTCTTGATATAATTTTAGATTCCTGTTTGATAGTTATGCCTATGTAAACGGAGGGAGGAAAATAGTTTTATGCAAAGCTTTTTATTTAAACGTCTAAATGCACATATTTAGTAACTTTGACAAACAATTAAGGTGACACGGTCTCATGCTATACCTTTTCTTTGGTTTTGTTGTTCGTTAGGCATTGTTTGCGTCATAGCTTTTATCTGAAGCTCATAGATCACGATGTAATGACAACAACTTGGGATTTGCATATAACTCACCTGGTTCTGCTATGGAATAATCTTGTCGGTGCTAAGAGGACAACATATGAAGTGATTTGTGTATGGGGTATGCAAAGAGAAGCTATGGCTTTTTATCCAAATAAAAATAAAGCAAGAGTTAGTGGCTCTACAAGTGGTAGGTTTGAGAGCTCATAGCATTTTGCAGAGATATGGGAAATTGTATCTATTGTCAGTGTTAACATTTCACAGATATATAGATTTTGACTTTCATACATAGTTACAATTGATTTAAAGATCAATGCCACATGTTTTCGAAGATGACAAAGATAATTTACTTGAAGCTGGTCTTACCTAAGTCATAAACATGAACAATGAGTAAAACATAAGCAGTAGCTGTCCATCCACCCCGCAAAAGAAAAGTTCATGACACTATGCATTGCATTTCCACACTTTATGGATTAGTAACATATAAGGTCCTCCAGTACCAAGGCTAAAATTCTACTTTGATAGGAATTTGTAGTCAACACTGTTCAAAAGGCTTCTAATACTTCTAAGGGACACTTCTCGCCAGTTGCCACTACACCACAGATATCTCCCATGTAAACTAGATGCTATGATGAAAACTTGCACATTCTATGGTATTTAATGAATTTTATCATGACAATGTAATTGCTAAACATGACTCTTTGAAGTGGTTGGATTATATCTTAGCTGTATGCCATTGCAGTATGCTAGTCAAAATCTTTGTTAGGGCTATTATATTGAAATTTCATGGTAATAGTTGTTGTCATATTGCTCATTGTTTTTATTTGATATTTTGGAATTGCATTATTACTACTGCGACATCCTAAAGCATCTTTTCTTTTCTCCCCCTCCCCCTCCTATGCCAGGATGCTCCCTGCCGGTTGAGTCAAATTTTGAGACATGCAGCTCTCACGGATTCTATGTTTCAAAGATTTGGCTTTGCATCCTCGGCATCTCCACAACCCACTAAGGAGGGAAACCAGTCTGTGGACCACGGTAATGCTTCGCAGAATACATCAGAAATTGGAGCTAATACTGCATCTACTGAGGCTACTGATGATTCTACTGCTCAAGAACCAACACAAGATGCAGGTCCTATTTCTGAAAACAATGATTCAAAGACCAAGTCTAATAAAAAGAGGAGGAAGAGTATTAAACGAACTGCCTTTTCTGATTCAGATGCAGAGCCTGAACTATCTTATGATGACTTGGTAAAGCTAGTTGCTGAGAGAGAAGAGTTACTGAAGTTAAAACAAAAGGAAATCGAGAAAATGCAGGATAAGGTCTTACGCAGCTATGCTGAAATGGAGAATGTTATAGACAGAACAAAACGTGAGGCAGAAAACTCAAAAAAATTTTCAATACAAGTATAATCTTTGTTCTTTACCCTTTCCAATACAAATACTCCCAATATGTTTATTTTTCCTTTATAAGGGATTTGTATCTGTTAAATATGTTTCTTACTATATCCTGCATTTCAAAAAATATTTCATATAGAACTTTGCCAAGAGCTTACTGGATGTTGCTGACAATCTGGGAAGGGCTTCATCTGTTGTCAAGGAAAGCTTCTCAAAGATCGACACATCCAAAGACTCTGCTGGAGCCATCCCTCTCTTGAAAACTCTACTCGAGGGTGTTGAGATGACTGAGAAACAACTTTCTGAGGTAATGTTCTGCCATATTTGTTTACTTATATAGGAATTGCTGATCAGATTTAGTAAATCACTATTTAGAGCAGAAGCTTCTAGTACTTTTTACTTTTCCTTCAGTAATCACCATGCATTTTCACTTTTTGGGGCAATCATATTTTATTTTTCTGTGGAAATCATGAAAATATTCATCTTTTGGTCTCTAATTGCTAGAGAGTTTTCTTACGTACCGATCAGCATTTATGACATTATATGCTGTGCCCTCTTCCTTTCTGTAACTATGATGGTAAATATCTGGATGGTTGCTGGCGTTGTTACAACAAGCAAATGAAATTATCTTTTTTTCCCCCCTTTCACTGAATGGATTAATGAAATTAAAAGTTGCAGCATGGACCAGGTGTGAAGGTGTTTGATGTTGGTTTCTTTATAATTGTTGTGAATATCTGGAAAGGGCCTTGAGATCCTTTGGCATATCATTATTTTTATTTTTTTTTTTTGTGTAATAGAAGGGTCAAGATGGGGGTTCAAGATCCCAATCAGGATATTGGATTAGAGATTGTCTAGGCTTGGTATGTAGAATTTAACAACTTGCTGTACAAGTAATTATTTATGTAGAATATAATATTGAAATGCTATTTCCATGTTTCCAACCTATGACACCCAAATCATAATGTAGCAATCATATATTTCATCTAGGTCTGCTCTCACAAATTTCTCTTTATTAAGCTGTCAAAAGCAATGTTTAGAGATCCTGTAGATCCGCATGACCGGTCATGCATGTCCTATACTGGGTTGGGTCACCCAAAAAAAGTATTCTTGAAATCTCAATCAACTTGGCTCATGCAGTAGAACCGTTCAACCCTGAACAAGCCAAACCACCTTTCCACCTACTCGGGTTGAGCCAAATTTTTTTAAAAAAAATGAATAAAGAAGTGGGAAGGGCTTTGGTTTAGATTTTTTTTTTTTTTTAAATTATTCCATAGTGTATATTAGTTCCTCCAAATCGTGGAGGTTACCATGGTTATGGTGGATCGTCAAATGGGCAGGGTCACTGGTGGAGTTGGAGGATGGGTGATCAAGCAAGAAGGGTCCTGGTTGGATCTGGGTGGTGTCGAATCTTGTGGCAACAGAGTCTAGGTGGCTGAATCTTGCAAGGTCAAAAGCATGAAGGCCATTACTTGTAGTCTTGGAGGTAACAAAGCCTAATATCTTCATCTTTGAGATGAAGTGCCTTAGATCCTGCAATTTTCCATCTCCGTCTTCTGATTTAGCAGTAGTGGCAATGAGACCATGATAGATTAGATACATGCCTCAATGGTGGATCGGTGGAAGCAAGAGCGAGGGAGGGGGTTTGGTAGAGGAGGTTGAGGCAATTGGGGTGACAACAAGAGCGGAACATTTTTTTTTTTAAGGGGGGGGGAGGGGGGAGGTGGTATGTGGGGTGATTCAATTGTAGATGCTTTGAGAAGTGGAGAAAGAAAATATGGTGTGTGGGGTGGTGGGTTTCCCTTTGTTTAATTGAAGTGGCTGACCTGCGGTCAAATCGGAACCTGTGACCTGGCCAACCGGCTCTGTTTGAGTTCACCGGGTTTAGAATATTGATCAAAAGTCCCTTAGTATCACATGGGAGTCATCAGGCATCTAGTTTGCCATGCAAAGGGATATGTTGTTAAGATTTCTTTTGACTAAATATTAAAAGAGTATTGCTAACTTAGTTTCCTAAAGAAGACATGCCTTGACCTTTTTTTTCCATGGGTGCCAATTACAAAGATGTCATCTTCTAACTTTATTTCCTTGTCTTTCTTTTACATTTTGGACCTTTCTTTCCTGTATTTGTTTGCCTCAGAACACCCAAGCAAGCTTAACTTTAGCGATAGCACACATTTACATGGTTGCATGTATGTGAATATATATATTGTATAGATATATAGTCATATATAATTTAGATCTTTACATGCATGTATGTGACAAAAAGCCTTCCATTTAATGTCCTGGACCCAAGCTCCAGCCTTGAGTATGATGGTAAGAATGCTAAGCAATCTCTACTGCATGACCTAAGGCAACAATTATATTTGTTTTTTTTTTACTTATATTAAAATTTTATGAACTACAACATTTCTTTGGGGTAGTTTTATTTGTTTGCATTGACTGTACTTGTCTAAAGGCATGTGGAAAAGTTCATTTATTGAATATTAGGAAAACATAAT
Source organism: Elaeis guineensis (assembly GCF_000442705.2). Lineage (NCBI taxonomy): Eukaryota > Viridiplantae > Streptophyta > Magnoliopsida > Arecales > Arecaceae > Elaeis > Elaeis guineensis. The sequence continues at coordinate 19,425,981 of NC_026002.2, forward strand.
GATAATACAGACAAAACAGTTCAAAAATCTATCAGGTGGTTTTATATGACGTCTGTAATTTGGTCAGTTGCTGGGGGTGCTTGAGCAATAAGCTAGGTCCATCTTCTAGGTTTGCCTGGTCATTTTGGCAAGTTCTACTATCATGTCCAAGTAGATATATAGATGACAAGAGCCAATCTGACATGGCAAGATAGATTGATGGGCGCTTCTAGGAAGCTTAAACCATCTGTCAAGAATGATACCATCCAACAATTTAAGTCTTGGTACTGGGCCTTGTGCCGGTACTTTATCAGTATGTTTCAATATATTCTTATATTGATGCATGGTAAACCATAGGAGTTGGCATGGCAAATAGTACCGTGCATCATTATGATGGGGACATACCAAGTCCCTGTACAAATATTACAATCATATCAGGTCGGTATGGTATGCTTGGTACTAGTTGGTACAGTTTGGTATGTAAAATGCTGGTCATTTATTACTCTAGGGATGGGATTGAATGTAATGCTGTAGGGACTGCATGCTTCTAAGAATTGAATTTTTAACATCTAGGTATTTTGGATGGAAAGATGCCATATCCCTGTCAATTGAAGTATTAAGAGCATCTCATTGTTATATTAGTATAAAAAAATTATCTGAGATTTATTGTTTTATAGTAAATTGTTGGGTTCTGCTTTGGTTACTTGTACGGAAAGTGGGAGGACACTGTTCAAAGATGAATTTTGAGGTCTGGCTCAGTTTTAATTTACAATGTGGATATTTTAAGCTAATTTCATTTGGACCAGCTAATATATGTTTCTGATGTTGGAGTTTTTCCTTTCAGAAGAAAGATCATACATTATGTGCCTTCCTCTCGTTTCAAGTTGTCATATTTTATCATTATTCTTATGCATTTCTATATGATTGTGCTTAATAAATTTTTTTTCATAAGTGATAGAAAGTCATTTGATGTTGACCCAGATTTGTCAAGTATTCTGTTTTTTTACTAAGTTGTGTGCATTAGATCTTTTTTTTATTGCTTAGTGGCTTATCAATATTCTCTTCTTTCAGGTGTTTAGGAAGTTCGGGGTGGAGAAATATGACCCAATAAATGAGCAATTTGATCCAAACAGGCATCTTGCAGTTTTCCAAGTACCTGATGCTTCAAAACCACCTGGCACTGTTGCTGCTGTTTTGAAGGTATGCATTGTATACATGTACTTTAATTTGAAGCAGCCGACTTGGCAGTATGATTTATATACCAACATAGGTGCATGTGCTGTGTTGTAAAATGAGTGAAATGCACAACATGTGCACTATTAAGCCATTTATACAAGGGTTGATTAAAATATAATATTGATACCTGCGGCTAATCTATGCTGGAGGAGCGTGAGAGTAAACAAGAGATTGACCAAAATCTTGAAGAAGACCAATGTGTGAAAGATGAGCATCATAGTATTAAACATTTGAAGTTTGCCCTTTGTGCTAAAAATTTAGCATGGTGGTCCTACTCATGTTGCTAGAGCCTGCTGAGGTCAGCACTAAATAAATAATACCATTTTCTTTTAATCCCCCCTTTTTGATTATAAGAATATAGATGGCAATACCTGTCACTGTAAATTAAAACCTTATTCATCTATCTAGCTTGCTTTGATCTTTCAATGTTCTGAGTCAGGTTGCTGAGTGTTAACGCTGGTCTAATCTCTGAATTGGGGATTGCACCAACGAGCACACCCCTCTACTTAGCAAATAGTGGTCCTATATTCGAGTCTTGGTGGTGCATTTTCGGGTATTTGAACCTAGGTAGTTACAGTGTGAGTTGGTCTCCCTCCCTTTCTCTCTCTCAAAAAAAAGGCTGACCTTGTTTCCTATTGCAATCATAATATTTGGGGTTGGCTAGTGCTGATATAATTATTAATACAAATGAAATTATCTGCTTGTTTCTCTTAAGCCTTTTTCTCTGGCAGCAGTTATAATTTTCTAATTTTTAATACACATGGAAATGAAGCTTTGTCATAGTTTGGTGTCATAAAAAATGCGCTAAAGCATCAATTTTTGTTATCTACGGTCATTGTAAATAAGACTGGAGTTATAGGTCCAAAATTTTGTTCAAGATGTGGAGGGTAGTAGATGAAGCAGAGTTGTGGCTTTGCCATGCTGCATGATGGCTTGTACACGTGAGGCTCAGGGAAAATACATGTAGGCAATGAGTTAGAAAGACAGGTAACAAGGAGGGTGTGCATGTGCCAAAAAAAAAGAGGGTGTGCAGATTCATCAGATGATTTAGTACAGGCTAGTGTCTTTGAAGCTGATGCATGGCAGACTTATAAAACAAAGTTAGATATCTATAGCAATGGAAGCTTGGGATGGTTGCTGATAGTGGATAAAGTGGTAGAAGCCCATTTTTCATGTTACTTTTATGAGCACAAAAAAAAAAACTAACAAGGTTCATAGGTAGAGGACCTTGGTTTTGTGTGGAATAATTATAAAAGAGGTGGGGTGATTCAGGACAAGTTCAATGGTAGTTTTTAAGGATTTGAAGAAGCTAGAGAAGCCTTTTAAAAAGAATAAAGAACTTAGAAATCAAATTTACCTGTAATCGTGTTCTTGTGTGTTGAGACAAATACTTCAGGGTAATACAGTGGATCTGGGTAATATATGTGGATGATATACAAATTGTGTATTGTATATCACTCTACATGCTAAAAATCGCAAATTGGCACTCTGAGGCGGAATCTGCTGTAACGTGCCATTGTACTGTGTCTTCAATCAGAGGTTGTAACCCAAAATGAAGAGGAGACTATATTCAGCCAGTTTTCTTAGTAAGTGCTGAATTAGAGCTGATGCGTTAACCACTAGAATATGTTAATCTTTGATTTTGCTGTGTTGGTCTTTCTATTATGGCAATTCTTAAGTCTGACAGCAGAATAAAGTACTATAGGCATTAGTCCTTGTTTTTTGATGGTTCCAAGTGCCAAATTGGTATTCCTTTTTTCTGATTGCACCTCCATGTTTAATGGGGAGCCATGAGGATGTTGGTGGTAACTACCATGCAGTTTCTTCTTCAGTGTCTTTGTGCTTATAAGTTCTTTAGGAATTAACTATTTCTCCTCATCTTGGTTCATTTGATTGCTTCAAATAGCACCCTTTCAAGCATGTTCATCATATATTTGATTCGGTTTGAGTTTAGTGAAGTGGTTCATGACCGTCCGTATATTTTGTTTGTGATCACAGGCTGGCTACATGATATATGATCGCGTCCTTCGCCCAGCTGAAGTTGGTGTAACTCGAGCCTTGGACAATGAGACAGATCAAAGTTCCAGTGCATGAGCTGTATTCTGCGCAATTTTCCTGTTATGCGTTATCCGATATTTTGTATAACCTTATAACCAATAGCAAAAACCAAGTCAACTTGTCATAGATCAAGTTCGTGACCTTTTAGGGTAGCCTGGAAATTTGATTGGTGCTTTTGTTTTGAAAAAAGAGAGAGAAGCTGCAGATATTACAATGAGAATTTGGACTAGAAAAGCAGACTCAAGAGATCTGCCGTTTTGTCCGTTGTTTGGAGAGTAATCATCAGATCGTGACGTTGATATTGCAAATGATATTTAGAAGTTATGCAGGGTGAAACAGGCATAACCCCCTTTTTTAATACATTTTTTTTATCATGTTAATATGAAATTTGATTTAGATGAAATGGATGGTGGCTAATCTAGTTATCTCTGTGATACATTTTGACCCTATGACCAGAAAAAATTAGCAAAAAGACAATTTGCAGATCAAGGTGGGGGTGATATGGATACAAATTCTTTTAAATTAAATATGCTAAAATTTATTCTCTCTCCCTATGTGTGGGTGTTTGTGTGTCCCAACGTGTGATGGCGTGCATGTATAAAAATAGGGGGCATTTCTCTATCTGGTGCCCCAAAGTGGATGGTGGAGATTCTTGTTAGGAGCGCTATTTATCAATCCAGAAAGCAATCGAAGTGGCAGATATCAATCGAACGGGCATGCTTCCCGTGGTATGGATACAACCGGCAAAATCAGTAGAGCTCGTTACCAGGAATTTCACCAGAGCCTTTTTCAAAGAATTTACAAATGCTTGAAAACAAATATTCCAGGTCGCATGAGACAGTCACAAATGGAAGCAGTGGGACCGAGCCAAAGTAGAAGAAAATGCTATTTATTTAGTCTTTCAACCACTAATTAATTATGTTGAGCAGCAAAACAGCCTTCTTCCCCTACTTCGTGTTTCATCGTGCAGAGTCATCGCGGCGAGGCGTGCAGGTCGGGCTTTCACCAGTCTCTTGGCTGTAGAGAAAGTTACAAAGTCAGCGATCGGTATTGCAGGCTCTTTTTTAAAAAAAAAAAAAAAAAAAATTGTATAAAGAACAAGGCTGTGAATCATACATACCTATTTCATAAAAGAGCTCATTAACATTTTGTGCTGTCTTCGCTGAAGTTTCGATAAAAAATAACCCATTTTCTTGAGCATATAGCTCGCCTTCCTGAAATGTAGTCGAAAGTATCATGCTGTCCTTAATTGTTACATATTATTAAAAAGATGCAATGGCAGTCCTACATAGGTCATACACCAAAATAATGACTTCTTAACATTTAAATATGCATTGCAAGACTATTAAAACGTAGTATCTCCCATTGCCATTCATCGGCTAATCTAGAATATCCATTCTAACCACATAAAGTAATATGATTACATGGATGAAAAGGCATTCACTCTTTGCTGGTATTTGAACCCGAGTATCTAGGAAAAAGCAGAATATCTGATGGAAGAACAGGGGATTAATCTACTTTCATTGGGACATTTCATAAAGCTATCATACATGCTTTATTATCAAGCCATTTTAAAAAAGAGAGTATATATATGGAAACATAGCTCTCTCCAAAAGGGGATAAGGTTGCATATATTTGACCCTCCTTAAACCCGCAATGGCAAGATCCTCGTGTAGTGGGATGCACTTATATATCAACCAAGTATCCTTTCTAATATTAACTAGTCATGTCCATGTTCCAAACACAGGATTAGAAACTAGTAAGGCCAAGGAACTACTTTGGATTACTAATACTCTAAGAAACAAGATAAAACATGGCTTGCTTTCTTAGTACTAAGTAATTCATCTTGCTGAACACCATGGATTCAAAAACCACTAGAATGGGATAGTATGATCGGCACCGGCACAACGCTGGGACACAAATACCATCTATAATGGTATACATCAGTGTTACTGATCGGGCATTCTATGTTTATGCATAACGGCAGTATTGCATCAACAAATATCGATAGGTACTGATGAATGCCAATATTGCACTAGTGGTACCAATGCCATACCTCCATGTTGACAGAAAAAGGATACAGAGTTTAAACCCCATTTGGCTAAGCTTTTGGAGGGCCAAAAAGTACTTTCTGATCCTCTAAAAGTATTTTGGATAGTTAGAATAGTGTTTAGTAAAAAAAATATGAAAGCTGTTTTAGTTTTATTAAAAAGCTGAAAATATCTATATGAGAGAAACTCTATTTTGAAGCTTCTCCCAAAAATACTTTTTAGGTTATATTAGGAAGCTATTTTAACTTTATAAAATTTTATTTTTTTGATGAAAATATCCATGAAACAATCTCATAACTACGTTTATATCCCTATAAAATATAATGTACGAAACAACTTTTAGGAACTCTAACACAGAAAAAGAACTCTAATCGTCCTCAGCTCCTTCCTTTCATCTTAGGATAGGGATATTTTTTCTACACAAAAGGAATCCTAATCTGTCTCGGCTTCTTTATTTCTCTACACAATCAAGGTATTTTTATTTATTTTCTATTGATTGTTTATGATTATAGATATTTTTTTAAAGTTTTCTGGATTTATCTCTCTTAGCTATCATTTTTTTTTGGATTTTTTTCTCTTTCCGTGATTGTTTTTTTCATTCCATATACTCTTCATCTCACTATTTTGGCGTCTTTCCATCTTTTCCCTTTTTTTATGCCTGTACTCCATCTATCCATCTCTATCATTTCTCCCTATGTGATGAGAAGAGGAGTCTACAGTCCAAATCTTGCATAATTTCTTTCTCATTTTGACTGGTAGCCATCCAATTGTTTTAGTATATATCTAGTATATATGAGATAGAATGTGGAATATTAACTGTGAGTTTATTCCTTTTTAATTATTTTTTTATTTTTATATATGAAATAAATAAGAACCTACATGATAGAAAGATGGAGCCTAGAGTCCAAATCTTTCGTGATTCCTTTCCCATTTTGATTGGAAGCCTAGGGTCCAACTTTTTTTTGGTATAACTCTAGTATATATGAGACATGATGTGGAATGTTAACCACGAGCCTATTTTAATTGTAAGTCTATTCCTATTTTAATTATTTTCTATTTTTTATATATGAGAAAAATAAGAACCTAAGTATTAAATAATCATATTTTGTTATAAAAATGGAAAGGATGTAGAATGCTATGGAAAGGACTATTATGGTTTGATCATCAAACACATGTTAAAGTTCCACGGTACTTTAAAAATGCAGTTACCAAACAACAAACAGCTTTTTCTAAAAGCTCCACTTCCCAAAAGCTCTATTTTCCAAAAGCTCTATTTTTAAAAGCTCCAAAAACTCTACTGTCAATAGTAATCTCAAACAGGGCCTTAGTATTGCTATTTAGAACCTTGCTGAACACCATCAAGTCTGATAAAAGGAAAATACAATCTTACTTTTAAACCTGTTGCAGTCACGGGTCAAAGGGTCGGATGGCTCGGATTAGTCCTTTTAGTCAAGAGGGAGTGTATGTGCATGGACAGGAGGTATTTCCACAGACAACGTCAATGTTATAGTCAAGGGTCAAGGGGTTGAATGGCTCGAATAGTTGGGTAGACTCCGCGCTCGCATATGTGAGATATTGTCTGCTTTGGCTTTGACTATTTTTTAGCTTCAATAGGCCTTAGCTATGGACTTCGATAGGCTTTGACCATTTAGAGCCTCACGATTTTATCCTTTAAAAAGCACCTCATATGAGAGAGAAGGTTCCAATCTATATAAGCATACTCCTTCTTGACTCATAATCGATGTGGAAATAAAGATGCCATCCTCCCATAACATTAGCCCTCCCAGTCAAGAGGGAGTATATGTGCGTGGGCAGGAGGCGTTCCCACAGACGGCGCCAATGTTGCAGTCAAGGATCAAGAAGTCGGATGGCTCGGATAGTTGGATTGACTTCGCACCTGCATACATGAAGTATTGTCCATTTTAGCTCTGACCATCTTTGGGCTTCAATGGGTCTTGACCATTTGGAGCCTCATGGTTTTATCTTTTAAAAGACACCTCATATGAGAGAGAAGGTTCCAATCCATATAAATCATACTCTCTCTTAACTCACAACTGATATAGAACTAAAGATGCCATCCCCTCACAACAAAATCTATCCACCAAATAATAATTAAAAGGAAAATTGATAATCGACCTTCATTAGGACTAACTTTTTGTCCGAGATTGAAGTGATTGCATTAATCTCAGTTCTATAATACTATCCAACAAGTGCTATGAGTAGCTCCTATTGGTTGGCATATTAGTTAGTCTCCAAGTATCAAAACATCTTGGATTTCTATTCTATCTGAACTGAAGGCTCTTACGAAACTCATTAAAAATACATATGCCAAGCAGTCTCAGAAGTAATAAAGTGCCTCATGAAACCATGATGAAAAATTATTGTGCAGATCTACTGAATGGCATATAATATTACTTGTCACCAAGGTCAGTTCTCTTTGTTAATCATTTAAAAAGTTATGGATGCCTCTCTTATGTAAAATCCAAACTCCAGTGGTTCCCGGTCAGCACTTTTAAGCACCATTTTTTCATTGCAGTTTTTCCTTCCTTTTAAACTTAACTGGTACCAAAAGAACAAATTAGAGTTAAGAAGAGTAAAGAGTCAAATCTATGTACCTCATTATCCACCTGCCTCTTTGTTTCCAAGTCAGCCTTGTTAGCCACCAATGCCATCACCAAACGTGGATTCCCTATAATGGAATCAACTACCATTAAAAATGGAGTACTTAGCAGAAAGATAATAACTAATTTAGTGAACATAAATAGGTAAATTTAGTAATATTGGCAGTATGTGCATAAATTCAAGAATGTTAAAGACAGCATATCTACAATCATGGAAGATACAGGATGATTAACCTTACTTCCTACTATATTTGATACATTAGGCAGCCTGCTTCAGTGGTTGCCCTTTATTCAAGGATGGGTAAGATCATTAATTAGTTATATTGATGTTCTAAATGTTTAAGGCCCAGAAAACATTGTAAAACAGTACAATTGCATATACACAGCCCAAGACAAGCTACAAAAGACATTATTTGACAGTGATACACACACACACACACACACTACTGTTTTACAATGTTTTCTGGGCCTTAAACATTGAGAACATCAATATAACTGGTCACTAATGATCATTACCCATCCTAGAATAAAGGGCAACCACTTGAGCAGGCTGCCTAATGCGCACGCGCGCACACATATGTATGTATGTTATGAAACAAAATGATTGCGTTGCTTTTCCATATCCAAATTGCAGGTGCAAATAGAAGTGTAGCTTTAGACAGGATATTTTCATTAAACATGAACCACTAGTTAGTGGAGTATGGACTATTTAAATGAAGCGCCCCTGGAACTTGGTTGAACATGAATCAGCAAGTAGTAAAGTAGGAATTGAATTTATTGAGATGCTTTTACATATCCAGAATTGCTGGTGGGAAAGCATAAATAATTTAAATCACCATAAGTCACCTTGTCTTTGAAGTTCTTGAACCCACTTCTTTGCTCGAGTAAATGAATCCTGGAGGCAAATACAGATATGTTTCAAATCAGAAGCAACCATTAATGAAAGCAATATGAATGTAAATAGATACTCACAATTAAGTAAGAGGTCACCAATTCTGCTTATATCATTAAAAAATGCTCACTTAAAATGTAAAACAAGGCCCCAAATTTTTCATGAAGAGACTCCGAACACAATCATTTCTATTTTACAAAAGATGGAAGAAATAAATGAAGAAATATCCAACTGAATAAGTAAAAGTTATGTCGCAGAGATGTGGCATCTTTGATCCCCACAAGCCAAAAAAGAACGAGGGAATAACATAATAAGCATTAACATATCAATTGAATGTTGCAGAAAAAAAATGCTCCAAGCACAGCAGATGAATGCTTTAGAGATGAGAACATTGAGATAGACATGTGGTGGATGTAGAAAGCATAGCTTAGAAAACATGTCCTACTGCTACTAATATTAATACTACTAGTGGTTTTGCTACCAATGATGATGAAGATGATGCTGATGATTAACAACAAGATCACTATAACACTTCTTTTCTTTTTTAAGAAAAGAAAAGAGTTCCAGCTTGATAAAAAACTCACTCCTCTGAGGAAACAAAACGATCATTATGATTTTCTTTAAAACAAAAGCATACCTATATCAGTTTCTGGCTTTCTGCATTTCTAATACTGATATCAGTGGTGAAATGATTTGATTTCTAGGTACTCATTCTCAAATTTTTAATAAATGACTTACTGTGCTGGAGATGTCATACACAACAACAGCTGCAGCTGCACCACGATAGTACATGGGAGCCAAGCTGTGGTATCGTTCTTGCCCAGCAGTGTCCCATATATCAAATTTTACAGTTGCTTCATTCAGTGATAGTATTTGAGAGAAGAAAGCTGCTCCAATTGTAGATTCCTGGAGACACACTTAATATCAGGTATCTCTTCACAGTCAATTATATACAAATAAATCATAGCAGGAGTCAAAAAAGGAACTTGAAACAAACCTGACAATCGAAATACTGGCCTTTGACAAATCTCAGCACTATACTTGTCTTGCCTGTTCCCATATCCCCAAGAAGCACCTGGATGAATGATGGTTGTCTCTCATATACTAAGTATATATCCAATACTAAATCACTTGGACAAAGCAACTTTTAATTTAGAAGTGTTAGGACCCGGTATATATTGTTTACCCATCCCTAACAGCTTAGAACCTTGGGATCTGGTGGTTAGTGAACTTATATCAAAGTTGGAGGTAACGAATTCAATTTTTCTTTGGTTCACCCATTTATCATCGTGAGTGTTTTCTTCTCTTGACTTACTTTCAGTTATCATCTTAAGTTGCTCATGGCCAATTCATGCTGTTAAGTACATGGTCTGGGCTGCATGCGGACAGGTGTTATGGCCTGATATATGTTGCTGTCCCATTCCCTAAAAGCAGAAGCTATTGGGTCTAGTGGCTAGTGAACAGAAACCAGGGTGATCTTGAGCAATTACTCCAATGTAAAAGAATGATGTAATAGAATTGGAACATAGCATTAAGAAAATCTATATTTTCTCTTAAGTATCATATTTTCAAGTAAACAATTCAAGCCACATTCATCGAGGTTGTGGATACAAGAGAAACAAGTAGAAATGATAAAAGTGCAACTGTAATTATACAGTATATCCTTAACCTTGTGATCCAACCAATGCTACTAGAGTTCAGAATACCCACTCATAACTAAAGACTGAATCCTTAATCTTTGCATACTTCTTATTACTGAGGAGTGGAGAACTCACTCTTTACTTTTCCATTTGTAGGAGGTTATTTCATGCACCCAGCTCATGATCTAGGCAACAATTTACTGACCAGAGCATATAAATCATCAGGAAGTCACCTCTAGCTTTGAAGCTTTGTACTAATAAATATATAGAAGCAACCCACAACAGATGGTCAAAGAAGTCCTTTCAGTTGAATAAATTAATCCATGCATGAGCAAACACCAAACTGCAAACTCGTACTTTTTTCTGTCTCTGAGAAGTTGGACCAATCTATCATTTTGGACAATACCAACCAACTTTTAGAAGATGAAGATGCAAAGCTGTCTACTGTAAGGAAAACTATACACAAACATATGCACATGTAAGGCGAAAAGCAAACCTTGATATGTTACGCTCAAGGACACTTAGATCCCAATTTACATATGCAATCAATATTTGGCATACAGATTTTAACAACTTTAGAGTTATTTGAGTTAATTCTTTGTTCAGTTGGTAACAGAAATTCTATCCCCATATCATCTGGTGATCTTCTCTAATTTAATTGAGAAACAAAATTCTTTTCTAAATATAAATCAAAAGATCTGTTTAGATTTTACATAATGAATGGGAATATTCAACAAATATTCTCATTTTATTTTTTTCCAAGGCAGGTTTTAAGTTCAGCCAAAAAGTAGGATCCTAAGGTTTTTCTTAGGGTGGCAGTTGGACTCAAAATTTTCAAACTGACGGTAGAACAGAGAAATATAATGGATTACCCTGATCATTTAAGAAAAAACACAGAGAACGGTATGTGTTCTGGCATCAGGAAAATGAGATACACATCTCAATTGTCCTTGCAAAGCAAACATGACGATGCATTTACTAATTTTACATACAAATATGAAGATAAAGGACTATCATATGATTTTTTTTTTCATTGTGGAGTACCACTGACAGACATCAGAAAACTAAGGCAACATAAACAACTGGGGTTCCTGCTATCCTAGATGAAAAGTATATGCTAGAAAAGGAAACTGGACTGCTTGTTGGTACTTCTGAATTTCTACAACTTATAATAGAAGTATAGTCTCTTATTTTTCTAGGAAAGATCGACAAACTCCTGCCTATTGCTTGACTTAGAGAGACCTCACGAACTAATGGAAGGCAGTTCCTTTTAGGAAAAGAAAGATCGGAAGCAAGACCTACGGTTACAGCTTCATAGCAGTTACAGCCAGCCAAAGGCCTAAGCATTTTAAATTCCTTTTGTCCTTACAGATGGTTAACTTGAAAAATTATAAAAATATCATGTTATAAATAAATGATGTGCACAAAGAGTATAAAAATATCCAAGCAAACTTGATCATAAATATAGAAATTGTTTACAGAATCACTCAACAAATGTTATGTTGATTTTACAGATTAAGACTCTACTACAAGAATAATTGAAATACAATTGTTTTCACTGAATTAAAAGAGCATTCAAACATGAACATGATAAAAAGTTTATATTTATAAAATGTATCTAGCAGCTAACAAGATAGATAAATGGATTTATAGATATCAACCTTCAACCAACACCTTTTGCAGCTATCGGTTTGCTTTTGTACATTAAAATGAAACCTAATGGTTGTACAATAAAACATATAATTGCAGATGGATAAGACCAGTTTCCAGACATTTTGAAACAAGTACATACTGAATTTGATATTTTATATCAGCTAGTTAGGCCAAGAGTTTCACTACTTTCTTTCAGATGGAAAAACAAGACATGCTAAAGAGCTTCTCATAAGCATAAAAGATGCTGCACCATCAAAATTATGTACTCTACATATGCAGGGTAAATTGGTCTTATAAGTTTTATAACATCTTTACAATTGTCTAAGTTTTATGACATCTTTACAGTTTTCCAAGTCTTATAAGTTTTACAATTTTTACATTATGTGCAGATTTCATAGGAGTTGGCATGCTATGGGGGTAAAATAATTTAAAAATGTTTAGGATTAGGATGTAAATTCCTGCACATGACAAACAAATAGCAATGAGAGCTAGAGATGGGGGCACTAGCACAAATAGTGGGAAGCTTGAGAAGCTTGTTATTATACATCAGATGAAGAAAAGCATATTTAGATGTTTCTCACATGCATCTGAAGACATAATTTTTGACCAACAATTGTTGTTTATTTCTTTATGTATAATTAGCAGAATAATGGGAAAATTGATAAGTTATCTAAACATAAGGTGCTAATGCTAGCCAAATGCCCTCCATGTCCAATAGTTTTAGTTTAATGCACCAAATATTCTCAACAAAATGTTTCACTGATGTCGTACATAAATACTATATAGCATTTGGAAAGAATCATTCAGCCTGTAAGCAAACCAAATCTTATCCAAAGAGGCCGCCCAGTGACATTGGGTGCTTACATAAGACTATTCCACACACAATTTAATGATGAGGCCTTCAAATGCAAAAATCAACTAATAGTGATTTATCTCACGCTCCAGAAAATTAGTCACTTCATCTCCATGTCTTCTTCATATGCATATATTACATCCTTGTCACATAAGGAAGGAGTCATTTGTTATGTGAACTATAAGGAATACAATAAAGAGAGTAGTACTAAATGAGGAGTGTTAAGTGTAGACAGCTATGGGATCAGTAGACTTAGATTTGGAACAGTCAACATTCTCATTATATGATCTGCAAGAACACCAAAAGGTGGAAAGTTACTAGTGAGAGGTCCCAATCATAGGAAAGCACCCAGAAAACTTATGAATACAGCTCTGAGGATGTAATATTGGTGATGAGGTAAGACTAAAAGTATGACATGACAATGTCGACAGAAGCTGTAAGAAGAATGATCAACAACTCAAGAGCAATATGCGGCAACAAAGTTTTTTGTAAACAGAATCACAAAAAGAAGAGATATCATCACAATCAAAAAGGAGCATCTCAAGCTTACTTGAATGCACGGATTGTTATCTGTGCTGAAGAATACAAACTAGACTGCGCTTGCAGCATGTGGCACTGGCATGGTGCTGGTACATGCCAAGTATTATCACAATGCATCACTAGCACACAATCCATTCTCCAATATTACATGATAAACTTGAGTTTTCTTTCCCCTTTAAGAGGTAAAAAGACAAAAGAAGTAGAAAGAAGAGATGCAAGGTGAGTAGGAGAGAGGGGAGTATTGGTTATCTGTCGATCAAATCGTAGTCCTTCTGATACCTTCATATGTTATTACTGTTAAACATAATTGAAGGAGTCATGCAGACTTTTTTTCATTTTCATTACTCTTGCCAAACCTCAAGTTTCACTGAATGCCTGAATTCTGAAATGCCTCACTGCAGAATTGTCGTATATACATAACAGAAGTAGAACGAATATTAGGGCTACCTACCCAGTAAATCAGTGATGATATTGAGACTCATTTAATCTATGCCATGATATGAGCTCGGCTAAGGCACAAACGTCTTTCTTTTTAGGATGACATGGAATGCATAATCAAGTAGAGTGAAATCAAAGAAACCAAATTGGATCCTTTCATATCAATCTTGTTTTCCCTTTTTTTTTTTTAGCCATTATTTCTGTTCCTCTCATTCATCTTTTTCGATTTTTCTTGTCTTTCTTTCCTTCTTCGCCTAATCTGAGACAATATCTAGAGTCGGAAAAGAAGATGGGGATGGACATGATCTTCAAGCAGTATCTATGCAGCTCCCTGATCTTACATTTAGTGAAATTGCCCCTTTTCCGGTTATCAGCCACCGCTTATGATATTCCATGGGCTTATTACTTATCTCTAGTTTTGCACTGAACTGAGTTGTCAGCTTCTGATTGGATTCATTTTTTCCAGGAGAAATCCAAGTGGGATAATTCCCATCACAAAGCAGAGAAAAATATCAAGTTCGACAATCTCCAGATGTGAAAAGAATCACAGATGGTAAGCTAAGTTTCTTCTGGTTCTGAAAAGTCTAACATCCTATGTCCATGATGCAGGATAGGTGCTCCCACCTTTATTCGATATCTGATATATGATCTCTAAGACTATTAGGAAAACTGAATAAATCAGAAATCTGGAGTGCTGGTATTTTTGTGCATTTGAAGTCAAGGCAAATACTAATCCTAGTTTACATCGATGGCCTTTTTCTCTCATCTCAGTTGTAAATGGAGACAAATGGACAGAGCCTGCTATAGCGAATTGAACATGATCATGCTAGTACATTGTTTTGGAAACCAGCAGAGCACTGCAAGTAACAATGACAATTGACCATGCATATTACCTTAATCTGACTGAGCATTAAATGTTTGAGGATGAATTAATCCAACGTTACAACTCAGCACAAAATGCCAGACAGGACTCATGCATGAACAGTGATCTCACCTTCCAAACATAGATGATTCGTTATTATACTTATAAATAAATAAAGAAGACTATTCTTTGCACGACATTTTCAGTTTGGGTAAATTTTAACATAAACATTTGCTCAAAAAAAAAAAAGTATTAACACAAACAACTTGCCTTATCCGAGGCAAGAAGCTAACAAGTTGGAGGTGCCTCAGATCCAGGGTTGACAAGTTTTATCATCCCAGGCAAGACAGCAGTTCCACTGATTGCAGATGCAATCATGTCTGCAGGAAGAACTTGGTAATATAATCCAAAAAGACATAAGCAATTCCTAAGGTAAGCAATTGATATGAGAAGGACTTTTCTCCTCCCATGATCCAACCCTATTCGATCCGTGGAAACCAATATTGTAGAACAAGGGATAGACGAAGAAGATGATGATGATGGTGAATGCAAATAAGGAATTCAAAAATAAATAAATAAATAAATAAAAGGGAAGACGTACCCACCAGCTTGGCCTGTATGTTGTTGCTGCTTCCCATCCTGGTGGCGGCTACGAGATGATGAGAACTCCAAAGAAGAAAACTATCCGATGAGAAAAGAAGAGGAGAGACGAATCAAAGGAGGAGAAGGACATGATAAAGAAGAAGATCGTCGGCAATTTGATTTTGTTTAATACCGAAGGAGGAATGGTAGGTGCCCGCATCCCGTCGCTCGCTCGCTCTTGACCGTTAGGTTTTCTCGCGTGTTTTGTTTTCTTACGTACATGAGCCTCGACGCTATGGGCCGCAGTCCGAGGCAGTGTAGCCCGTTTAAAACCGATTCAGGCAGAGGATGTGATGCCCTCGTGAGGATGTCTGGGGTGCCTTGAGAGGGTGTGCGTCTCCCTCGGGGTTTAGGTACATCGGGGGGTGAATAAAGCAGTCTTGTAGTTTTTAAGGAGATGTTTTGTGAACTACGTGATATTTTATTAAATTTTTTACATGTATATTTTTTTAAATATTTTAATTTATATAAATTTTTTTTTAAATTGATATCTATATGTATATCCTGATAAAATATTTTTTTACATGTATACACACGTCATATAATGTAGTTAAAAATTAACGATTTAAAATTAAAATGACTAAAATATCTTTATAAATAGATATATAAAAAAAATATATAGAAGTATATGTGCGAATAGTAATTTTATGAGGATATTGATACATGTCATAGTACACTAAAATTAGCCTTACTCACTACTATGTAGATAGGGTGAGTCGAGATCGTATTCGCAAGGATCTTAGTTGATTGTTTCGAAAATGCAAAAAAAAAGAATAATAGATTGTAAGAAATTAAGAAAGAAACATAGAAATTATAATAAAATTATTTTTCATTAATCAAATAAAGAAGCGTATATAAAAAAAAGAAATAAAATTATGATACAAAATAACTGAACCAAGTTGATCTTCTCGCTGTACCCGATGGTGATGTGCTTCTTTAAATCCTTTCGTCTTTGTCTTCCTCCGTGCAGACAACAACAAAATGGCTAGAAGGTTTGGTACAGAAACTTCAAGGAAGAAAGGTAGACGGAGTATGGAAATATGGGAAAGAAAAGATAGCGGCACTAAGATTAGGACCTCTCCTAGATTTGTTGGAAGACGTGCTAGGGTTAGTACCTCCCCTAGATTTATGGAGAAAAAAAGAGAGATGGGGGCAACAGCTCAGAGAGAAACTTAGGGTTGGCTTGATAGGAAGAGAGAAAGAGAAAAGGTTTAATGGAGGAGATGATCTCCACAAAGGAGCTGATGTTTTGAGAAAGAAGGGCTAGGGGTGCTATTTATAGAGTAGGGAGGTTAGGATTTTATGAAAAGAGAGGTGGGAGCATGAATAAGGACCCTTGGATCTTCATATTGATGCTCCTCTGTTGATCTTTAAGTCATGTTCGCACTAGAATGGGAGCTGGTTGTCTGGTTCACTCAAGTCTGATCTAATTTGAGTCATATGAATCCAAACTTTTAATTACCTGCAAAATAGACTAGAGAGCATCAAATTTCAATAAAATAACATCGATTATTATAATATTTAGTGTCTCTAGCAACTTAAATTAAGCATTCATCAGATATCATACAAATTTGAATATTTGGAAGGATATACATACAAAAAATTCAAATTAGATTTTTTTTACGTGTAATATACCTCTCTTAGTTTGTTATATTTTTTTATTTTAATGAAAAAAATAACATACACAACTAAAATAATAAATATACTTAATTTATTGATTTAAATAAATAAAAAAAATTATCAAATGATAGATCAAAATTATTTTATCTAAAAATTAGATAGATCTTAACCATCTATGTTTCCTCTAATATATAATAATATATTTCTAAAAAAATATCTAAATATGATATTAGATGGATAGCTTGTATATTTGCATAGAATAGACATAATTATGAATTTGGGTATTACGTAACAATGATAATTTATAATTTTATTTTTTTATTTTAAATATTTTTATCAAAAATATCTTTGTGAAATATATAAAGTATATTATATTGTTATAAGATAGATACAGTCATCCCATTTTATCTAAAAATAAAATATAATATAGTATTCTAATGTATAAAATATTATTTGATATCGTCATCATATTGTTATATCACGTAATATATTACTACATTATAGAGCAAGAGGGCCCGATATCCACTTAGATGAAATAGATAAAAATTAGATTAGAATTTCATATATATATATATATATATATATATATATTTACATGAATACATTCATAAAATTACTATTTATATATATATATATATATATATATATATATATATATATATATATATATATATATATATATATATATATATCTTTATAATTTTTTTTTTACACATCTATCCACAAGGGTATCTTAGTTATTTAAATTTTAAATCTTTGATTTTTTTAACGACATTAGATGATGTGGGTATATATGCATACAAAAGAAAAAAGAAAAAAAATGATATAAATATATACAAAATAAGTATTTTATAAGGATATATATATAAATATCAAATTTAAAAAAATATTCACATAAATTTAAATGTTTAGTGGATGAACATGTAAAAAAATCTATTTTATTGTTGGACATTATTGGATGTATTTATACCAAAATATTCATCATTGAATTTTCTGGCATCGTTGTTTTGCCGCTGGAAGCTAGTAGCAGCCGGCAAATCCCAACAGTCCAGAAAAACTTCCTCTCCTTGATCCTTGCATGCAGCTCTAGAGTGGCTCAGATATTTAAGAAGCTCAGCTTAAACTATAAACCTCAACAACAACGGACCCAACTAGTAGCAATAGCAATGCCAAAGTTGACCAGCTTGAGATCCAATTAACTGAGATGATGAAAGCCTTGAGACAATTGCAATATACTGTGGCATGGTGCAGACGCATTGCAGACGCATCCTGCTTTGCAAGCAGCAGTAGTCCAAGTTTGGGTTAATGATCGTACAAGTATAACACCGGCCATCTGCACCTCGATCATCGTAATCCTACTCGAAATCAATAGCCCCATAAAGATGCGCTTGACAAATTTTCCATCCAACCGTAGAGAACTTCTTTGGGAAGCTAGATCTAGTTACTTTTTGGGATTGGTTTATCTCCATTAACAACAATTTCAATTGGAATCATCTCTCTGACCATAAACAACTCCAGGTTGCTGAAGCAAAACTCAAGGGCCTAGCTAGCTCTTATACGGTGGCCCACCATCAAAAACAACCATGCTCTTTGTGAAGAGAATAAAACTCATGGATCTATCATGACGTAGGACGGGATGAAGATAAAACTGGAGGCCTTCAAATCCTATTTGAAGTCTTTCCACTCAAATCCTCCTACTCCATCCATCCTGGAGTACCAATGAAAAATTTGATGTACTTACCCTCTTAACTTAATCCGGGACTGGTTGAATCTGTAATGGCTTTCGCCTAGAAATCCAGGATCATATGATGGTGGTACAAACTAAAACCTTGGATGATACCTACCGAGCAGCCAAACAAGTTGTGGAGCAGATCGCTCTGTCGCTCACGAGTTCTAACTCTCCAAGCGGAAGGGTTGAACCCACGCGCATGTACCCAAAAAAAAAAAAAAACCAAAAAGAAAAAGAAAAACACGTCCCAATACCAGCCGTACACAAACCCATTTGCTCCAACTCTCAGAAAAGGACTACCTCATAATGGGATTGCCACCAACCCACCATGTTAAGACCTCATTTGTGGTCAACCCACGGTTCCCCGCTAATGGTGGGATAATTGGATGTTGTCGAAAGGATGGAGCAGCGGTTCCAACTGCCAGACTTAAACACGATTGATGGGGAGAGCGTGAGTGGGATAGGTTCATGCTCATCCAAAGCCTCATCATTGGACCAAGAAACTAGCATTGGAACACCATTAGGACAACCACACCACCTCATAAAAACAAAAGCTTTGCCGCCCTTCGGACCACGCCCCACCTTCCATTCGTTCCATAAATTAATTTGCAGGCTTCCGTTCTTTTGCTTGGCTTATCGTATCGGCAAAGGCTTGGGACAGGGAATCTGGTTCTCTCGAAGAAGGACCTGGAAAGCAGATACGGTTTGTACAAAAGGAACGGGCCTCACTTTGGTTTTCTTTACGATGGGACGGATTCAAATTTTCAAATGGAAGAATGGTCCATTGGTTGAAAGATTCGAATGCATGACTCATCCCTCTGGTCCTTGCGATGGCTGTGACCTTTCGAAGAAATTTTGGTTGTACCGTGCACGGCATTGGCCCTTTTGACAACCATGCCCAATCAAAGAGGACCAGGTGAAATGGACCGTCAGAGATGCAGGCGTCAACCGTATGATGTACCGGAGATGGGACACCATAGTCGCATGAATTTTGAATTAATAGAAGATCTTTTTGTTGGCTCTTGCGTAAGTTGCGTGCTACTCAAAAAAATTGTCTTGTATATTCAAAAAACATGGAAAGATTGACGATGTTTATTTTAAAATGAATTATTTAATTTGTGATTCACTCAAGAAATACTTGCCGATGGCAATCTAATATAAAATTGCTACCTGTCGCATTCAGGGTGTGATTTTGCGTGTGATTGTTGTGTTCCTTGCAGATTTTACATGATACTAGCAATCAGACCGTGCGCATTGAAAAGAAACAAATATGTACTCCTTTGTATTACCAAAAAAAATAATAGAAATCAACAAGTGAATAAACTAGTAAATATAAATTACATTACATTAAATATAAATAATTATGTAATAAAATAAATTAAAAAAAAATAATTTTGGTAAATAAAAAGAATTAAGGTAGAAGCAATCTATGTATCAAATAAACTAGTGAATTAGATAAGAACATGAATTTTAGTCCCTTAAATATCTTGCTAATAAAAATAAATAGAATAAAAAATTAAATATATATAAATATTAAAATAAATAAAAATAAAGTGAGAAATAATTTTTTTGAAATATAGAAGAAATTTATGAATTGTTGGTCTTATAACAGAGAAATTATTGGTTGGAACCATCCTACTATAGATATCTTAAATCATCCAATAAGAAACTATCATATCATCTATTGCTGAAAAAATGTGCATTACTATTCAATCTGATTGAAAATTTTAGATGAAAAAAATTTTATTATTAATTATAATTTATTAGTTGAAATTTTTTTTGAATATAATTTTTTTTAAAATAATATAATATTTTTTTATTTAATGATCCAGGATATATGCAACAAATGATTTTAACCAATAATTTTTCCTCACAACAATGACATTCTACTGTACTTCAAAAAAAAAATCCTATCATTTGGATAATAAACATGGGTTGATTATTATAGGATCATATTTTCTATCAATCTGATCGTAGAACTTAAAAATCAAATAATATTTTTTAAAAATAAAAAATAGAAACAGTGTTTTATGCACATCATTGTCATATTTCATGACATAAAGAGTGCAGCTTTATTTTTGAAAGTAGGATGGGGTATAAAGTGTTTTTTTTTTTTTTTTAATTTACCAAAAGCAAAAGAAAAAGGTTGCATCTCATATATTTTAGTATGCACAATTGTCATATCCGTTAGCTTGCGGAAAGAGATGGGGACGGTTTGCACCAGACTGATGATGGTAGATTCTTTTGTTGTTCGTTTTCGTGTGACATCACGATTGGTGCTAAATCATGGCGCAGCATATGACAGCTCACGGTGAGCTTTCTCATCATCATTCGCTTGTGAATCGGTGATCGGCGAGAGACAGCAAGAAAGTCATGCGATATTTGCGGCGGAAGAGCAGACGGCAGACAGCCTCACATGTTCCTCCCTCCCCTCTCACTTCCTGGTCCACGTGCGATGTCACGTGGCAGCCTGCAGTCAGCGCGATTTGCTGCCTGCTGTTCCCCAGGAGATTAATTCAAGTCTGAATCAACTTCTTCTGTTAGCCCATCTTCTCCTTCTCGCTTCTGCCGTAACTCGCTGCAGAATATCCTCTTGAACTGGTTGGTAGCCTGACACGTACCTCATTTCTCTCGTTCTTTTCATCTACAAGGCAGCTAAGATTCAAAGAATCATGTTAATTTTAGTTGATAATTTTTTTTTACTCTACTTGGTTAGATCTAGTGAGACCACCAAACTAGTTTCACTCAAAATCAATTCCTTTTTATATATCTGAATACTATTTTAGCCATTTATCTCAAAAATAGTTTAAGATATAATGGTGTTTAGATGGATTAACAATAGCCATCTTCAGTACAATATAAAACAGGCACCTGTAGAGGATCCCAGCTCTATAAATAAATCAAATATTTTCGTTTCTGTAATAATATTCATATGTTTAGAAATGGAGGAGATACCGATAAGTAAAAATTAGATGATGAAGAAGTAGGATCCGAAGGAGGATAAGGCTCTTTGATGCCTTGTTCAAAATTATGATCTTGGTCGATAATCAACAAGAGGATCCAAAGGCAGCAAAGTTATGCCGATTGTGATGGTCGAACCATAGCTCACTAATAGTGGAAAATTGCTTGTTCATAATGAAGGAGAATGAAATAATTATACAAACCCATTGAGGACTCAGCAACAAATGGGTTGACATTATGTGCCCCTTCTCTAACGACATCTATTTCATTGTTCTAAACCATTAGAATAGTAACATCAAGCATCGCCTCTCAATCTTTTTTCTCTTGTTTCCTTCTCTTTAATGGCGATCATAAGAGATCTTATACAAATTTATTAGAATTGCATTGCAACTATTTATTCGCCTCATCTCAACATTTGACAGTGACATTGGAAACAACAATAATTCGTTCTTCTTCCACTATCAATGAGAGTAGGAAAAATGATTTGATGAGGTTGACACCGATGGTACTAGAATATAGCTTTGTTTTGGATGGACTCTTATTAGGAAGAAGGCAACAACAAAGATAGTGATGGAGGCAATTTTGAAGGAGATGATTCAAAGAGTAATGAAGCAATATATAGCTACAGGGGATGAGATTTGGATGCATGATGATTTGGAGGATGCGAGGACTTGTATAGTGAAGGAGAAACTCGCAGAGTGAGAGGATGTGATATGCATTTAAGTCTTCAACGGAAGGTTGGCAAGGATACAATTTGTATTAAGTTTTTATCAAAAATTATTTATTTTTATTTTTTATTAAGGCACATGGGTTTGAGTTATTTTTTTTTAAAGGGATATAAATTTAGTTCAAGTGAAAATTTTAATATTTTATATGCTTGATTTAGGAAAGAAGCAAAAATAACTTTAGTTGAGTGATTACATCGACATACATATTTCTCAGTTTATAATATTCATATACAATAAATATTTTCAATCTTAATAATTTATAAATTCTGTTCTAGCAAAAAAAAATTTTCCTTATATATATATATTCCTCCGCATAAACTGGACGCTGGCACGCCGGCAGTTAGCGGTCATATGGTCGCCGCCAAATTATTATTCCTCCAGCTTTACACAAAAAAATATAATTTCTCCCGTTAGTTCTCTTGCCTCCTAAGCTACCTAAGACCGGGACCATGTGACGCCGATGCCATCCAGCTCAGCAGTTTCACGTCCAAAGCAATAGGAAAATGCTTCGGTGCAAAAGAAACAGTGGAAATCTTAGGAGGAAAAAAAAAAAAGAGTGCAAGAATTGGAATCATTCACGGATTTTATGGTCCAGATGTTGTTTATCCGATCGAATCGAAAGCTTTCCTTGCTCTCGAGGCGGAGAGTCGCGCTCTCGCTAGCTCGGGCCCTGGTCTTTTGCCATGAGCGGGTGGGGGTGGTGGGTTCTCGACGCAGCTGGGCCCCACCATTCGCTCCACGCCGCACGTTTAAATTTTTATTTACAGTTGGTAAGGCATCGATCAGGCCGCCGGCTTCTTCGGGAAAAGGAAAATCGGCCCCGAGTTCCTAAAACGCCCCGAGCAACGTCCCGCTGGGTTTGCCAATCGCCCGGCCCTAATCAGAGGATCTGGGGGTAGTTTCGGAAAACGACTTCAAACGGTCACATAGAGAACTGGATGTGGATCGCGGAGTGGTGGACGCTGCGTCAACGTCGCGATGGGAACGGTGAGAGAGAGAGAGTGGGGGTAACTACTAACTTACTGGCCTCCATTCAGAAAATTCTCGATTATTGATACTTCGGTTTTTTTTTTTTGCCTCTCTGAATGGTTCTTAATACTTCGCTCACTAGTTCTCTCTCCTCTTCTTATCACTATAATAAGTTAGAGAACTTTAGGTGACAGAATTTATATCAGATAGAGATCCCTTGCCGTTCTCTCTCTTAATTTAGTTATCTTTTGTTTTAATAATTTAAATTCCCCGTACAATGAAGTAATAAAAGCAACAGCTTTGTTGTGCTAGTTTATATACGTGCGTCCGTTTACTTGGGGGTAAGCTTTTCTTTTGTTGTTGAAGAATTTAATACATCAATAATTAATAAGGGTCTTTGCTTTTCCTATCTGTCTCCTCGCCTTCTACAGCTCACCACCCCACCACCACCACCACCACCACCACTTCCACTTTTTCCGTGGCCCCCCACCCTCGCGGTTTCTTCAGCTCCTTCTTGTTCTCGTTCGTCCTTTGCGCCCCCCTGTCTCCCTCCCTTTCTTTCTTCAGTTTCTTGTGGCTTGCACGCAGCTTTAATGGTAGCCGTACCACCACCGCCACCCTGATTCCTCTCTCTTTCTCTCTCTCTCTCTCTCTCTATATATCTATATCTCTCCTTCTCCATTCTCTCGTTCCTACAAAACATATACATATAGAAGAAGGAGAAGAAGAGAGGGAGAAAGAGGAAGCGATGTTCGACAACCTGCTCGGCCGGAAGTTTTCCAACAAATGGTGATCCTTTTTACGACCTCGTCTTCTTCTTGAATTTTTGATATTTATGTGGTTCTTGTTGGTCTAAGACTGTTAATGGCGCTGGCAGCAAGCACGCGATGAAGTGCATAAATTCGCGGATAGCGATTATCAAAAACAAGAAGAGGGCGATGGTGAGGTTCCTCAAGAAGGACGTGGCCGATCTCCTCGCCAGTGGCTGCGACGACGTCGCCTACGGCCGGGTTGGGTTTCCTTGCTCTTAATCTTTCTTGCCTCTGCTTCTTGCTTTTACGTCATTGAGGTGAAATGGATTTCCTTGGTTCGACAAATAAAGATGCATGTAATGGAGCTATAATAATAATAGCAATAAGGGCGATTAAAAGGGGACGTCTAGTTTATTGCCGATTTCTGGTCTTCAATCAGCTAAGATACGATGCAAGTAATGTTTTTTGAGGAGATTTCTTGCCCTCTCCTCTCCCACATTTTAATTTCCGCTCCTCTGTGTCTTTTCTGACGAGAATTCATAGCTCTGCTCCCTTTTTGAGTGATCTACCTCGTTGTGATTTCTTAATTACAAACAAACGAACAACATTTCAGAGGTATCATTTTAAAACGGGTTTTGTTTTCTTGCCTATTGAATGTCTTTGCCTTTGAGCAGAAGCAAACAAATATAATTTGCGCGATTTTCTGCAATCAGATATCATGGTAAAAGAGTTAGGGTGTATGCTGAGTTTGAATTTCGAAATCAATTCATTTATGAGGTTGTTTTGTTTTCTGACATCGCAATACATAAATTAGGCTTGTGGGGTTGCTTGCAGGTTGATTTAGTAGTACAAGTACTACTTTTGCACTGGCAAATTAATTTTGAGCCAAATTCATTACCTGTTCCACCAGTGCCTGTCTTCAGATCGTGTAAGATTACGATAGGTTTAGAGTAGCTTGTCTTGGATGCTGATGAAGGCCACGTTGCTGAAGCTGATGGAAATGACTTCAAACTTGGGAAATCATAAGTGTACTCTTTGACTTTTAGAGGTATATGACTGAGTTTCCACTAAGGTAGCTCATCCAACCCACCAATTGGACTTGTAGTTCGATGGTAGTTGCCTCTCTTTCCCAAACCTCTGCTGGTCCACACAAAGAGACAGACAGAGAAATGGGGGAGGGGGGTTACATGAAATTCCGATCAAAGTCTGGAATTTTAATTTGTTCTTGCGTGACTTGATTTTACAAGGTCAAAATATGTATTTTGTTCTTAAGGTTGAGATATATATAAAAGTTTCTTTTTTAAAAAAAATCAAGCTGTATGATTGATTGCTTTGGGCCCCGCTACTCTTTGCATTATGGGCATATTGAAAATGACTTCTCCATTACTTTTTCTTCCTCCATTTCTTCTCATAGCTATCGGTTTGATATATTTTATAATATGTTTTTAAAATTTATGGATCTACTTTCTTTAACAGATTGATGCTCTCATTGTGGAAATAAATCACGCATATTGCTATGATATGATCGAGCAATGCTGTGAAAGTATCTTAAAGCAGCTTCCAACCTTACAAAAACAAAGGTATCCACGGTTTTACTAGCTTCAGTTCGGACAGAATAAATGTTCATTTCTAGGATTGCCTTTTTGATCAAGTTACTTCTTGCTTCCAGCTTTTTGCTACCAGTAATATTGAACTTTGCATATTTTGATACTCGTGGATTAAACAGAATCTATGACATTATGATAGAGATTCCAGCCTACCTGTCTCACTCAGTGAGCTGATTATAGCAATCTTAAAATTGGTTATTCCTACATGTGCACCACGGGATCATGATTGATATTTTCTTGCGACCATTCTAGCAAGCCTATCCCCACATTCTGACTGTTATCTAACTACACTACTTAAGAGTAGTTTGTAATCATCTTAGGATGGTAGAGTGTTAGGTTCAGTAGAGTCAGGTGGTGTAAGGTGTGTTGGTGCCAAAAACGATATAGGGTTAGAGAATGAGAAGATCCACATGTAGGAAGATTCCCCCCCTCTTTCTAGAGAGAAGATTAAAGGATGATAAGATGAACAAAGAGGAAAGATGGTGGGATGGGGATGAGAGTATCCCAAAGGGCTAGATGTACTAGATGGTAAGGGGGGAAAGGCAATTAGGACAAAAAACTAGGTTTGAAGTATCAAAAAATTAGAATTTATTACTGTTTGCGGGTGACTAGACAAAGTTGAGTGATTGAAGTATATGTTCATCTTATGTCAAAATGTTGGAGGAATCTCTAGCTAACCAACTGATTGAACGGGTTTTTGGGAAATTGAACTTCTTGAAGTCCAATAAATTCAGAGAGAATTGTAAAACCATGGAACTAAGAGTCAATAATTCTCAACTTCTTTTGCTATTGATAAACTTGCTTAGTTTCCTAAGTTTGGAGTTGATCTTATTCTTACCCACTTTAACAGTATATGTATGTATTCCCCTTCTTAATATGAGAATTCTGCAAGAAGATCTTAGGTTTTTTGCACTACAATTGGGAAAAAAGGAAGAAAGATAATTAGCAGACATTTTCATAGCTGGAAGTAGTAAGTGGCTCAACCAGTGAAACGGAACATGAAGGAAATTTAAAAATGTATGATTGTGATTTATAACCAGAAAAGAAAGAAGAATACAAATGTCATGTTTATCAAAAAGACTAGCTTAGCTCTTTTTATTAATTTCAACTCACTCCCTTCTTTTGTGTTTAACATTAAATCCTAATCCTTTCTCCTCAATATAGCACCACTGTTACAACTTTGCTACCATGTTTTGCATGGTCAGTTGGTCACCCTCCTGGGATGGAGTTGTTATCTTTTGGCAGTGGTGGTGTTGGAAAGGTTTGCATTAAAGCAAATACAGAGGTTGTATTAATAGTGCCATGCTGGGTTCTCAAAGATGATGTTGTACCCATGGCAACAACAATGGAAAGGTGCATTGAGGTAAGGATAATGACGAGGGGAAGGGGTTCCATGGATAAGGACCATAAGGTATTGGCAGTGAAGGGCAATGATGGTGATAGTGAATGGTGGCAGAATGGTGGTAGCCGGAGTGAGGGTGGGTTGGTGATAGTGGTGATTTGGGCCATGATAGCTGCAGCAATGGAGTGTAATGATCTGTATTGTTGGAGGGCAGCACAACAGTGAGGTTTAGGATAGCAAAGTGTGATCACGGGGATAGTGAATGATAACTACAACAATGAGCTATATTGGTGGAGGGAAGCACAACTGTGTGGGTAGGATAGCAAACGTTATTGAAGGTGGGAAAGTTTAGGTGGTCTAAACACAACAGTTAGTCACGTTGTAGAAATTATTTTGTGGTCTGATTATTTGTTGACTCAATCTATTGGCATGTTCACAAAGTATTCAGTCACAAGGTTTTCTATCAATTATGATTTCTCAAGTGTTCCTGGAGCTTATATATTAAGACAGCTTTTGAAATTGACAGAAAGCAATAGCCCTACGGTCAGACGGCTTTGTTATTAGCTTACCACTAGATGCTGACATTGCTCAGGAAGGGGTCAATAATGTTAGCAGGCCTAAACACCCCTGCATCCCGGACCATGCATGTGAAGGCGTAAATGAGTCAAGAATGTCTCAAGATAAGAATGAGTAACAAAGTGCAATTAGGGAATGGACACATGAAGATCTGACATATGTACTGCATACATATATTTATTTATTTTCCATTCCGAGTTATGGAAGTAGCAGATGGATAGGGTTTCAGATTTAGAATGAAAAACAAAAGGCTGTGTATCTGACACTTTTGATTAGTTGATAATGATGTGGTTAGTCCTTGCTCATTTTCAAGGAGTTAGAAAGTTAGATCCTGAGCCTTTGAACAATTGAACTCTTAATAATATTACTCCAAAATATTTAAATTATGCATAATATCATCAATATTTGCGACCCTTTAACACTTGGATTCTGGATGGTGCTAGCTTAAGAATTGTGGATAATTATGTACTCATGAGGATTCGTTGTTTAAGATTTTATATTCTTAAACATTTTGAGTCAATTTTATAAAAAAGGTTGGAACTTTGCTCACAGAGATCTGGATATATGGTTTCACTAATTCATATATCACCAGAAGATCTTTCCAGCAGTTCAAACAATTGGTTTTTTCAAAAGCAAAAAGACGGAACTAAGGTATAGGATTGGTTCATTCATTCAGTATGCTAACTAGGTACATGGAATTCTCTAATCTGTTGCCTGATGTTACACCACAGTTGCTTTGACACTCAAGTTTGAGCGGTAATGGAGGTTGGAGATGATTGTAATTCTGTTGCATACCTATTTTTGAGGCCTCATAGATCTCCTTCAGGATGGAGGAACCACAATTTTTTTTTTTTAATATTGGAGTATCGGCATATTGATTAACTTCAATCTTATATATTTTGTCTTTCCTGTTTACAAGTATATCCTGCACATATCTCAGTACCAGAGAGCGCTTATGTTCACAAATCGCTTGGTTCTGAAATTCTAATAACGCATGAGTTCATTTAACTAAAGTTTTACATGTTTTAAAGGTGGTTACTTGAAAGTCGTTCTTTCTTATTTTATTCTCATTTCTATTTGGCTCTTGGTTATGATAATGACAGACTGACAACTTATCTATCCATTCTTTGTTTAATAGAGAATGCCCTCAGGAGGCTATGGAACCTATGTCAACTCTACTTTTTGCTGCAGCCAGATTTTCAGATTTGCCAGAGTTATGTGATCTCAGACATATATTTACAGAACGATATGGAAGTCATATGGAGTCATCTGTCAAGGCTGAGGTACCAAACCTTCTGTCTCACTTAAACTACATCCAACATTTTTTCAGTTTTATTTCTATCTCTGATAAGCATGATTTCATTTTATCAGTTTGTTGAGAAACTTCAGAAGAAATCATTCTCCCAGGAAAAGAAGCTGCAGTTGATGAAAGATATTGCTCAAGAGTTCTCTGTAACATGGGATTCCAATGCTTTTGAACACAAACTGTCTAATCTATCTGCACCTAAATATGTAAGCTCCATATTCTTGTGCTCATTTTGTTTCATATCCACTTTTGAACACTTTCCTTTACATTTGGTTCATACAAAACTATGCCTCCTAGAAGTGCTGGATAATACTCATTGGTTCACTATTTCCCTGACTCTAGGACCAACCTAAGAATGGTATGCGTCACCACAGTGCAAGTCAGAAGCCATCAACCAGGTTGCCCAATGGAGTTGAGGAGGAGATTTCATCGAAGGGAAAATATGAACATGCTCCTGTGAGTGTGTGGAAACAAGAAGTGCGGAAGGAGCCCAAAGATGTTCATGTTGTTACAACAATCAAAGACGGCTTCTCACATGTCCCCATGGAGAGGACTAGAAATGCAATCGCTGATGAACCAGAGAATAGGGAACCAGACTTCTCTAATGCCGCTCTTCCTTCATACACTAAACCAAGAAGAACTCAGAATGGAACCTATAATCACGATCAGCTTAAAGATGGTCTTGCTCATAAATGGACAGGAAAGGGTCAAAAGGCACTTGATACCATTGGCTCTGATGAGCAGGCATTTGGCATGAAGAGATCTTCAAGTGGTAAAGCTGTGAATATGGCTCCTCCTTACACCAAATCTCATGGTGAAAAGAACAACAATGGCTTAATATATGATCAATTGCAAAGGGTGGAGGAAGATCATACTGGTAGAGAGAGGCAGCCCGTGAGGCCAGTGAATAATGACAGATTGATCAACATGCGTCCACCTTATGTCAAATTAAAAGTCAATGACCCTTCCTCCGACCCTGATCAAGTCATTCAAGATTCTAAAATCACTGATCATGACAGATATGATGGCAGTGAAGACATGAAAGGTGGAGTGTTTGTTGGTGAGAAGTCCAGGCAGAAGCCTGTTTCTGTTAGGAGGAAGGTCGCCAAGCCAACAGTAATTTACACTATTGACAGTACCATCGATGAAGAGAAGATCATGATCCAAACTGGAGGTGGTAGAGGAAGTGATACAGGTAGGAGGACCACTGCTGCCTATGAAGTTACAGGTGATGTTAATAATAAGAAAATCATGGCGAGGCGCCCAGGACCCCCAGTGGATGATGAGATGGACAATGCTATTGATTATGGCAAGCTCTTGCGTCGAACCCCGAGTGGCCAAAGAAGACATGGAAGCAGGAGAAGTGCCGTGGTGAATGATGGATGCGGTGATGAGGAGGAAATGATGATGGATAAGCTCCTGATACATTACAGTAGGAAAGGTACGGCCAGTGAAGCCAGCAAGATACGGATAAGGAGCAAAGCTATCCCCGTGGATCATGTCGAGCATGAGATTAAGGATAAAATCCGTCCTGGCTCGAGAGATTCTGTGCATGTTCCTGATAGAAGTAGCTCACTTCCCCCTGAACTGACAAAGCCGGAAGCAGGTGTCAAAATGCATACTCGCACTGCTTCTATGCAGCCTGATATGTTGAGCCCTAATGGTGGGCGTGTGCATCCGAGGCTACCAAATTACCATGACTTGGCTGCTCAGTTCAATGCCTTGAGGAGATCTTGAGCATCTACAACGTTTGATCTGCAATTTTTTTTTCTCCTCCTCACTGCATCTTTATATGGTGGCACGGTTTCTCCATTATAACACAGCATGATGTTCGCTCTACAGGCCCTTCCTGCCCGATCTAGTTGTTACTCTCCTATCCCTTCTCAAAGCATGTCCAAAATCAAAACCGTTGATGTAATGTCAGATTACACTAC
The DNA here is from genome assembly GCF_000442705.2 of Elaeis guineensis. NCBI lineage: Eukaryota > Viridiplantae > Streptophyta > Magnoliopsida > Arecales > Arecaceae > Elaeis > Elaeis guineensis. Next base: position 19,456,970 of record NC_026002.2, read on the forward strand.
TGCATTGATGTTCCCTTTTGATTTTCCTCCATAATTCAGATGATCATCTATGTGCATATGCTGCGAACTATATGTCAACTTGCTTTATGAAATTAGATATATTTCATGGGTTGCTCAAAATTCATTGCCCTGATCATTCCCTGGTTTTGATACTTCCTTGTATCATGCCTCTTTTCTTCTAGTTGCAAGAAGATAGTCTCCGGTGAGATCACTATTGGCGTACGCGAGCCTCACCTAAAGCTGGTTATTCAAGTGCCCCCCCTCTGTCCCCTTTCTCAGCAAACGAGGAAGGTTGAGTTGGACTCCCAAGACTCGCATCCACCGTCGACGGAAAACGCTTCTCTTTCATGGGGAGTAAAGAGAGATGAGAAGCATGAGAAGTCTGGCAAGGGGGGCAGCACTGACCGTGGATCTGAGCCTCTCTGGTCAACATTCTTTTCCTAGTCCTCTTTACCGACCTCTTCTTCTGCTCCCATTTCTGTTGCTGGAAGCAGCGATTCGAGACGGCAGCTCCCAACACCAGCAATGCAGCAGCAGAGAGGGCCTTCCAACTCTACCTCTCTCGAAGCCCCTCAGCTTCCCGTTCTACGCCCATGGCATCCTCCAGGAACCGACAACCATCCCCAAGCTAGAGGAAGCGGTGGCGGCGGCAGCTTTGCCACCAAGACAAACAGAATGCCGATCCTCAATGCCATACAACCATTATGAAGAGGAGATAACAAAGGTGCCACATTGGAGATGCCAGACGCTTCACCTTCACATTTGGGACTTGAAGAGGAGACGGAGGGTCCATGACATCTCGGCTTTCATTCGAGAGTTTATCGAGACGTCGGTTCGTTATATCTTCGAAGAGACAAATAGTATCACAGGTTAGACTGTCTCTTTTGTTGCCGAGCATTTTGGAGACTGAATTTGATGATACAGTCAGAGATCTTTAAAAAATTCTATTGGCACTCATATATTTTGAATATGAATACAGTCAAAAAAATCAAAAAAAATCTCAAAATTTCTGCAGCATTTTAGCGATCTTAATCCAAACTTCTTCAGAGCATTTAGCCATAAAAAAAGCCACCCAGTCAGTTGCATTGCGAGAAACTGACAGGATCTCTTGCCACCTCTGTGAGAAGAAAAATGTTTGTTTTTTTAATCAAATATTGAGGTTTTCTGGGATCTCTTTGCTAAAAATTGATTTTGGATGTAAGTGTTTGGAAGGAGAGAGGCACAGTTTTACAAGAACTAGGATACAGTCGTTCTGTAGCTATAAGGTTCATGCATGTGGTTCACATACTTCAAAAACTTGGGGCCAACCGTGTCAAATCTGCTTTTGCACGTGCTGGATGCTTTTAAGGGTTGCATAATGTATGTGGACAATGGTCCCCTCGTTATCTCAAGCAAATTAATTAGTTCAAACATTAGACAAGCCGAAAGAAGCATGTGATCAAGACTAATACATTGCACCGACGTCGTGGAGAACCTTCCAATGTTGCACTAGAAGAAGTGCCTCAACTCATGTTGAGGTTGCTATGTAGACTGTAGTCCCACCATGGCCAAATAGAATTACACCATGAAGAATTCTCGCAAAAGAGAACATGCACTTCAATTCAATTCACCATATTGAAAAGAGAGGAATACTGAGATACTTATAATGTTCGAGGACCCTTACATTAATAAAAGCTCATAGGACCCCTTAGCATGATTAAAACTCAAAAAACTTGCAAAAGAAGGCTTCTGAAAATAAAATCTCCACCTGAAGGGTGATCTAGATGCTAAAGATCAACCGAGGGTGGCCTAATTGCCATAGTTGGGTACAGATATTATACTAATTACCATCTAAAGATCCCTAGGTTGACATAGACTATAAAATCAATTGAAGATAAAGTTTTTGTCCTAGATGATGTGGACTTGTCACCATCAACATCCTATGAACTGCAGGATCTAGCCATTACTTCATAGCTTCAGATTATAGTGATATAAGCAATTTTTTGGCCATCAACTTTTCATCCAACTTTCAATTGAGACACTTCGATTTGTATTGGAAAGCTTACTCGATAACAAATGCATAAAAATAATTTTTTACCAAAATTACACAAACTTTATTAGTGAATTTTTAAAATTATTTGTATTGATGATACCTCCTAGCACTATAAGTATTTAATCATCTTGACATGTGTGAGTCAGGTGCATTCATGCTAGGCCATCAAGTTAGGCTCTCGCGATTGCTTGTGATGCTTTGGTGCTACTCCTTCGGCCTTGATAAAACTTTTGCGTTAGGTATTTTCCTGCTCTACATCGATTCTATTATTTTATATTATTTGGTGCAAAATTATCTTAATATATGGAGAGTTTGTTAATCAAATAGTTTAGAATTGTCAATATATAGAAGTCAAATAATAAGAAAATACCTGAGGATTGTTAGAAGCTTGAACATGAGGAGATTAACTAGATCTATGGATCAATTTTGTACTATTATAGGTGAACACCCTTTAACCATTCCACTATGAGTACCTTGCTAATGTGCCTCTCTTTTAGAGAGAGAAGTCTTTCTTCAATACATAAGATTTTTCAAAACTTATGAATGCACCAAATCTAAACCATTAAGGGTATAATAGGCAATGTGACATTATTATTGGTATAACTAGGTAATCTTCTTTTATCCACTCGAGAGCCACCAACAAGTTAGTCTAAGAGAGAAAATAAAGTAGTGCATATAATCAAGAGAGAAAATAAGAAAGAGAGAGAAGAAAAAAAAAAGAGTGTGTAAGAGAGATTGAGAAGAAGAGCGTAAGTAAGAGAGCAAGAGATACGGAGAGAGCAGGAGTGACCATGAGAAAGAGCAAAGTAGAATATGAAAGAGAATAAGTGGGAGAGAATGCGAGAACAGAAATAGAAATAAGAGAGGGAGCGAGACAAAGAGAGCAATATATATATATAAAGAGAGAGAGGGGGGGGGGGCAAGAATATTAGAGATAGAAAAATAAAAACTTTGAGAGAGAGGAGAGAAAGGGTGTGAAAGTGATTAAAAGAGACCGCAAGGGATTATGAGAGAGACAAAGTATGAGAAATAGAACATGAGAGAGAGAGGGGGCAAGAGAGAGAAGAATCTATCAGAATTGGTTACCATTGTTTGATATAATAGACTATAATTTTTCAAATTCTATATTTTTTAAATTCAGATATTTGCCGATATTTGACTGGTTATCCATGAGGTATATATGCTTTTCAGTGAATTCTAAATCCATCCCCTTTACTTTATAAATATGGAAGGTAATTGAAAAAGTGAAAACCAAGACCTTAGAGACATGCTCATCATGCATTTTAAGCCAAAATGCAAAGTAGATTCATCACATGCTCAATGTACCTTTCTTTTAGTTAATCATGTGCACAGCATACACGTACCAAGGGCTGAGTGATACTTTAGCTAAGCATATATTGTATTTGATTTGATTGATTGATACCCAATTGCAGTTCATTCATGATTTGATAAGTTAGATATTACGGAGCTCCTCTCACCTGCAAATATACATGTGAGAGATATTACATGGAATTCGATGGGTTGGTTATACATATATAACAGGAAAAAGGTTCCAATAACCATGAATGGATATCTAAACAAAGCATACGATCAATGCATGTGGATGATTTCTGGATATGATCGATGAATAGCTGTAGTTTCAATAATTAAAGTGATATATCTGATGAAAAGTTTTTCTTATGTCCTTTTCTTAATAACATTGGTCGATAATTAAATACTCTCAATTTCAGCTTCTGAGGTAACCCCTTACCACGCCCCTTCTCCATTTCTCTAAAACATTATACACAAAAATGATCAAGAGGGATGTGTTGCAGCAAGATATATCTGCAACCTCACAGAAACACATCTAATATTCACCAATTCTGGGGGTGTTAGATAAACACATACATATACGTACATACGTTCAAAATACTCAATTTTTGGATGGTCACTTTTAGTTGGATGCATTAAAGTTTCCAATTAACAAATAGTAGCATCACATCTCTTCTTTTCAAAAAAAAGAAAATATATTTAAACAAATTAGCCTACCATCAAGCAGTCAGTCTTTCAATACTGACTACTTTGCTTCTAATTTAACTTGTTTGGTGAGGATCTATATTCACTATTTTAAAAGCGACTTCCTCATTTTGTTACAAGTGCCACATAGACATTTGTAACCAAATTAAAAATGGTACCGTTCATGTATCAAGATCAGTCCAGCACACGAAAGTCAAGAATTTACGGTTATTGGGAGTCAAAATCGAGGCGAGGAAATGTCTTTTCTCTCTCTCTCTCTCTCTCTCTCTTTGGAGCCCTGCTGTTTGTGCCAATTTTTTTTCGCATCCGGTTTTAGATGCATCCAACGCTATCCTTCGGTTCTTCCCCATGTTTTAGTTTGTACCCGCCGGTGGCGCCCACAGTACTACTCTAACTACTTCTCCAACGAGGAAATGTCTATCACTTTTCGACCAGGTCAGAATTCTCAGCCCCAACAAGTTTTCTCATTAAAAACGGTGAGTATAAAGAGGGAACCTACAAAGCGTTCATGCTTGCAGGAAATTAATTCGTATGGAAGATGAAAACAAAAAAAAAGACAATAGAAGGAGGCTAGCTAGCCAGCTTAATTTTCATCTCCCAAGAACCTAATCTAAATAATTCATCCCCCACCAGTTAAATGATCACCACCAGAATATTCCTGATGAAATCTACCAGAAGCACCTCAGCATGCTGATTAGAAAATGGAAGAGGTAGTTCTCATCGTCTAGCAGATCGTCGCGGACCAACCGCTCCAAGCTGCGGTTCCTCGGCAGCACACGGCTGTAGTACAGGATGGTCGTCACCGACGCCGCCGGCCGACTCACCAGCAACCCCACCAGCCTCACCACAGATCTAACAAACAGCGGCGAAAGAGTCTGCACCCAAGCACAAACAATAATTAGAGAATGGCTTCTTCTCTATTTCATTCCTATTCTTCTTAAAATTAAAAAGAAAAAAGACGTCTATTCAAGAGCATGCATCAGATGATGGGTATACATCAAACTCCATCAAAATGACACACGAATACAAGATCCCTGTCACCACTAATGCGCCCACCCCCTCCCAGTGAAAAAAAAAAAAAAAAAGACCATTTCGAAATAAACAAATTATGAGTACAAATGAGAGAGAGATGGTACGTACCATGGTTTGGAGAAGAGGAGAGGAGTCGCAGTGGGAGAGATGATTTTTGTTGGGAGATAAAGACGGATGGAGAGGAGTGGCTATGGGCTGGTAGCTGGAGAAGTTGCTCTCCTCCCCTCCAACGGCCGGTCCAAATCTAATCTCAGATTCAGACCTGCTAGTCTTGGTGCATGGACAAAGGGGAGTGAGAACAATACTATCCATACACATATATTTATATATAGACTGATAGAGAGAGAGAGAGAGAGGAGTTAATTACTAGAGAAGAAAGAGAAGGTCGTGTCGTGTCCTGGAAGGGGGGAACGACAAGTAAAAAAAAAACAGTCGGAGATTGGGGAATCCGGGAGGCGGATGGTCGGTTTTGAGGTGCATAGGAACTATCGCAGGTCGCAAACGGTTGGCGGCTGCTACGACGGGCGCCCATCGTCCACTGCGTCTCTCTTTCTTTCCTTTTCTCCCCCATTTTTCCTTTATTATTTGGTTTCATGTATGAGCTCTGTTGCTTTTTAAAAAAAAAAAATAAAAAAAAAAAAATATATATATATATATATATATATATATATATATATATCTATAAGCAGGTCTTTTCTTTCTAGTTTCAGGCTAGATAGGTACGGTAGCACCCGGTTTTCCAACGGGCAATGGCACGTGAGATGCGGGTGCAAGAACGTGCGGTGGTTGGTGTACCCTCCCCGAACCCATATATTTTATATATATCAATTAAAATATGCGGAAGAATTAGATCTCCTTTATGGATCCGCCGATGGGTCCCCACGTGCGCTTCTGTCTATCTTTATACGCGATCGTACTCGTTCGGTCTTTCATACTGAATGAGACTTGCCGGATCACCAAAAAAAGAAAAAAAAAACGTACAATTTTTAGCAAAAGGTATAGGCAATGTATGCGGCATACCGTATCATGGACAAGCTCGGGTTAGACAAGATGTGGTTAACACTAATTTTTTCTTGAGATCTCTTATGATCCGGAGATCGTTTGGTATTGTATCATTTCTAATATCTACAGATACTGAAGACAAATGTAGATGTCACATGAAGCCCGATTAAGTCCTTTAAGCTGCTTGAATGCTATGAAAATTGTTGTAAAAGATTTTCGACCGTATATGAATATAGCTTAAGTAGACTGGAGACCATATGAGCAGTGTTCCTGTAGAACAAATTCTGATCGGAATTGACTTCGACGATGATCTTACGACGATCAAATCAGAAATCTAATGCAACAAAAGAGAAAAAAAAAATCATAAGAGAGCACAAATATGGTGGGCACGTACGTATGCCCGTCATGTTTGTACCCTCTTATGATTTTCTCTTCTTCTACTCTGTTGCATCAGATTTTTGATTTGATCATCAAAAAATCTTTATTGGAGCTAATTTCGATCGGGACTTGATCGTTGGAGGATCGTCATCGGAGCCTATTTCGATCTAAATTTATTCTACAGGAATGCCACTCCGGTAGTCTCTAATCTACTCTAACTGTATCTGCACATAATCGAAAATCTTCTATAATAGAAGTCATTTCTCTTAATATCACCACAAATTCCTCTCAATCTTCTCCGGTGTTCTGGACCTATCATCTTTTGCTATTCTTGCATAGTTTAATTGATGATTCGAAGATTTATACTCAAAAAAACTTTGAAGTTAATTATAGTCTCAAAGTATAAACATCCTCCCAAAACTCGATGGTGTATTGCCTAGGACTAGAACGAGAGAAACGGTATCTTATATAACACAAATTCCACCATTTTTGGGACAGCTAGAAATATTAATTCCATGATCTTAGGATCCCCAACGATTGTTCATGATTGTAGATCCTATGACTATCCAAGATTGTAGAGTACACAAACATGAAAATACATATGCATGACTAAGTTGCCTTATAAAAATATAGAAGGAGAATCTCTTAATTTTAAAGAGCTTAAGTATCAAAAAGGATCCAACAATGATGATGCAGATATAAGAGCACATTTGCTTAACTTAATTGCCAATGCTCCTCCTCATGCTGGCATTTATAGAGTAAAAATTTTTTGCTCGTGTATTATTATGTGAAATTATGCTACAGTAAATTCTTTAATGAAAATATCTGCCAATTGATGTTGAGATTGAATAAAGGAAGTGATGTTATCATAAAATGCTAAATTAGATACAATATGTAAGCTTGGTTGTCACAATTTGAGTTGCATCAACTATGGATGAGCGACATCAAGATGTAATAACAAGTATCATTATCATACAAATTTTCATGTGATGTTATCCATAGCACAATATTTTGTTTCAGCAAAAGAGCGAGAAGCAATGATTTGTTTCTTGGTTCATCATGTGATGGACAATTGTTGAGAAAAGTAAGATAAGCAATTGCTGAATGCCTAGTTATGGGATCATACGGTGCGAGGACTGTTGCGGCCAATCGCCTCGTCGCCCGATCGCCGGAAAGCGTGCACCTGCAAAAGGAAGTCCGCACTGACCGGAGGCGGCTCCGGCGGGGACCCTCCGACGGTCAAGTCAGAGAGGTGACTGGGCAACAGTGAAATGTAGACAGAGAGCTCTCAGAGGGAGAGAGAGAGAGGAGCGAGCCTGCGTATGTGGGAGAGACGGGCGGATCGATCCCTTGCGCTGTTGCCTTCCCCGGTATATATAGTGGAGCGCGGTATGGCGCCATCATTAATGGCGCGGACAAGTGAGGAACTGTCAACTCACTGTAGGCTGTCAGAGCCGCCGTGAAAACGTCATGTCGCCGTGTAGCCGTCTAATCACCAGGGTTGACCCGGCTCTCGGCGGGATAATGCCCCTAGGTAACTGTGCCGCATATCCGTGTCAGAGCTGACAACGTCTGGCGGCCGTACGGCGGTTGGTGGAGTCGGCCGACCCAAGGTCGGTGGCCAGCAGAGTGGCGTCGGACTCCTCCGTCGGTCGGCGAGCTTCAAGTGGGTCGGCTACCGGACCTCTGGGTTCAGTCGGTCGGGAATGGACCGTGGAATGGCCGCGGTTAGCCGCTGATGGCGTCCGTTGGCCTGTCGCCCGACTTACGATCGGCCAGTCAGAGTCGTTCGTCGGGCCGTCGGTTAGTCGGTTGGGCCGCCAGCCGGTCGGGCCCTCCGATAGTCGGTCGGTCGGTCGGGCCGCCAGTCGGTCGGGCCCTCCGATAGTCGGTCGGTCGGTCGGGCCGCCAGCCGGTCGGGCCCTCCGATAGTCGGTCGGTCGGTCGGTATCCCCCAACAGTTGCCCCCCTCCACTCCTAAGTCGGGTGGAGAGCTGGCCGATGCCTTCATTCGGGTAGCAAGGCCGGGCGACTGGGAGTGGATTTGTCGCATGTGCAGATCCGACCGTACCGCCGGCTGATCCGTTGTCTGACACCTCACGAATCCCAAGTGATCCGAACGTCTAGTCGATGCCAGAAGTCGCGCCGGCGTCCGGTGTCAGACGCCGCGTCTTGTCGTCGTCAGTCGTCACGTCGGTGTCAGAAGATCGGGTGCCGGACGATACGGCGTCAGTCGATCGGATATTCGGCGCCGATCGCGGGTGAGGCGTCCCATCGAGAACGCGGACTGGCGCGGGCGGCCGACTGCGGAGCCAACCCCCGCGCGCCGCGTGTCATGGTGGTTGGCCGGCGTCCGCTCCGGCATTTAATAAGGGCGGTGCGGGCGTCCCGGGGCGAAGCGCGCCGAATCCTCAGCCAACCGGCGGGCGCCACGCGTCGCGCATCTGGAGGACTTTGGTCGGCGCGGGAGCATCTCGGCCGTCGGTCGGCCCTATATATATAGGACCTCCCGGACCCTGACCCACATTTGCCATTTGCTGGGGAAACTCTGTCCGGGCGATTTCTCGGTCGTCGCGGGCAGAGCTCTTCTCTACTCCCGGAGGGTCCATCGGGTTCGTGGTCCTCCTTCCCCTTCTTGTTTTCTTCTCTTCTTTCTCTTCTTTCGGTTCCTGCACAATGACCAGGAAACCGACTCAGGGAGCTCGGTCGGGGAACCAGACCGACGACACCCGATCGGCTCCGGAAGATGAGGCCTCCTCGCTTTCGGGGCCGAACGTCGATCAGCTTCGGGAGCACTATCGCATCCCGGAGCAGTTTCGGCTCTCCGCCCCAGGGGCCGGCGGTCGGGTCAACAACCCTCCGCCTGGCGACCTGGCGCTGTATGTTGAGGACCTTCGTGCGGGTCTTCGACTTCCGATTCCGGAGTTCGTCCGGAATCTGCTTGATTACTACGGACTCTGTCCGGCACAACTGGCGCCGAACTCTGTCCGGCTAATCATTTCTTTCGCGCTGTTGTGTCAGCTCTTGCCGACCAACCCTCGCGTTTCCCTCTTCCGGGCCTTCTTTGTGCTCCGACCCCACCCTAAAGCCCGAGGGTGGTGGCTCTTCAACCCCCGGAAGGGTCTTGCCTTCATAACCGGTCTTCCATCGTCCATTCATGGATGGAAGAACCAGTTCTTCTTTGTTTCCACTTCCTCCTCTTGGGGCTTTCCTTCTCGCTGGGGTGTACCCCAAACTGAGGCCAACGACAACAGTCGGGTCGACGTGGATGACCGGGAGGACTTCCACCGACTCAAAGACATGTCGGTCCCGAAGCAGAGGGAGCTTGTTACCGAGCAAGCTCTCTATGACGCCGGCCTGAGTCTGGTCCCCCGAATAGGTATCGCCCGATCCCCCAGCTTTTCTTCTTGTTCGGCTTTTAGGGTAGTCCTGGTCCGGCCTTTGACATTGGTAGGTTTTGCAGGGACACCGCCGAGGATGAGGCCGACCGATGCCGAAATTCGTCAGTTTGCCGCCGCGAGGAAGAGGCCAGCGTCGGGGGCTGGCCCTTCACGCCCTTCCAAGAGACCAGCCCCAGTCCCGCCGACCGTGGAGGCGTCGGCGACCGAGGGGTCGGAGCCGATCATAGCCCTTGCGGCTCCGACCGTCCGAGTCGAGGAGAGGCCGACCGAGGAAGTGGCCGAAGGAGTGTCGGCGGTTTCGCCGCCGGGGTGGAGCCGGATGTCGTTCGGGAAGCCGAACAGCATCCGGAGGCGTCCGCTGGCGCAACGGGGGGCGCTGGGTCGAACTCCAGCGTCCCATCGCTGCCAGCCCCGTCGGTCGGGGCAGCTGATCGGGGGAAAGCCCCGATGGAGCCCTCGGAGGAGGAGAGATCAATGCCCCCCAGCGCATACTACCCTGAGGGTGCGTCGGCCTTGGCCGACCACAACCTTGCGAGGAGGTTGTGCCAGGGGATCCTCCTCCCTACCGACGTTCAGTCGTTGCGGTCTCGGCAGGTGACCGAGATGCTGTCGCGGTTCTACCCGTCGATGGTGGAGGTAAGCTTCGCGTCACCTTTTTCCTTAAAAGAATTTTCGCTTGCCACATAATTCTGACAAAGCTTCTTTCCGTCGGCAGCTGATCTTCACCATGTCCGAGTTGGAGGCCGGATACCGAAGGTTCGGCGACGTTCGGGCAGCCTTCAAGGAAAGGTCGGCGGCGACCGAGGCCGAAAGAACGATGCTGGTCGACCAACTGCAGGAGTCGGTCGACCGGGAGGCCAAGTTGACGGACGAGGTCTCCCGGCTTATGGCCGAACTGAAGTCGGCCAAGAAGGAGGCCAAGCACAAAGGTCGGGTCGTGCGTCGTCTTCGACGCGAACGGGACGGTGCCACCTCCGAACTCCAAGGGGAACGCGAGCAACTTCGGGCCAGCCTGGGGAAGCTCGCGGAAACCGAAGAGGATTTGTCCATCGCCCAAATCGACGCCGAAATTGCCAGGGCCGAGGCGGAGTTGGCGAGGGAGGAGCTGGCCCATACTGAGGACGAAGTACGGTCGGCGAGGGAGTCGGCCGATCGTGCGGTTGAGGACTTCCGGGCCTCCGACCGGTACAAGGAGGAGATGCTCGAGTCGGGCTTCGCCTCCTACCGGGTCGGGTTTGAGGACGGTCGGGATGCCGTCCACGCCTTGTACCCGGAGGTGGACGTCAGCCGAGTCGCCCCGCTACTCGCCGAAGAGGAGGGAACCGAAGAGGAGGCCGACCATCTGTCGGGAGGCATCATCCCAACGGAGGAAGCCGTCCCGGAGCAGGAGCCGACCGAAGGTCCCTTGCCGACTGAAGGACATCCTTCTACCGTTGACCCAGCGCCGCTCACGGTCGACACGCCGATCCTTCCCGATCCTCCGTCGGTCGAAGAGATTAATCAGGACGAATGATCGGTCCAGCCGACCGTCTTCCTTTTGTCTCTTCTTGAAAATACATGTACTCGGGCTTCGGCCCGACTTTGTAATGTTTTTTGATCAATGAATGAAATTGTCTTCTCTTTTGCTTCTTGTTTGTAATGTTTCTTATTGCTGTAATGTCGAACCCTAGTTGCCAACTTAGAGAAGTCGCCAACTCGGGTAAGTCGGTAGGACTCAACCGACTTGCACAGCTCCGAAGTAGCTTGTGTCCCGACTTTAGGTCGGTTTCCAATAATTGTAGTCGCCATTCGGACGCATCTGTCAAGTAGGGAGCCGACCGAACCTAGTGAAGGTTCGACGGCCGGACCTCCGTAGATGCACTTAGTCGGTCATCATCCGGCGCAGTGTCGGGGGCATGATAGTAAGTCGGGTCCCCATGCTCTTGCGTCGGGTTTCGTGTCTTTTGACAGACGATGGCAAGCCGAGTGTCGTTCAGCCGCCCGTAGGTCGGTCGGCGAGTAGTGGGTGCGACTAAGGTCGCGTCATATGATAGACGGTGGTAAGCCGAATATCCCTCGACCGGCCGTAGCCTGGTCGGAAGTCGCGGCAACAGCCGCGTGGGCTTTTAGCCTTTCTTCGGTCGGGGCCCGATCGGCCAGTCGGCCGATGGATTCTGCCCGAAAATTCGACCGTAGAAGGAGTATGAACCCCCGTCATCGTAGATGCATCGGTCCGTGTAAGGGGCCGATGTGTCGTCGGTGCCAGGTCCGCGTCGATGCATCGGGGCTGAGCGCCGATCAGTAGTCGAAGGGTTAGAACTCCGATTTTTCAAACTGAACTTGTATTCCAACGATTGAATTACAGAATTCACTGGCAATACAGCTTCAAGTTGTCGGCGTTCCAAGTCCGGGGAATGGGTTTCCCCTCAAGGGTCTCCAGTCGGTAGGCCCTCGGCCCGAAGGTGTCAGCAACCTTGTAGGGTCCTTCCCAGTTGGGAGCCAACTTTCCTTGGTCCAAGGGCTTTGACACCTCCGCCTTCCTCAAGACTAGGTCGCCAGGTTTAAAGAGCTTCGGTCTGACCTTGGCGTTGTAGTACCGGGCGACCCTCTGTCGTAGGAGGCCATTC